>NC_079215.1:15277431-15557431 GCF_029633865.1 Lampris incognitus | reverse complement strand
GTATGTACTTCAGTGAACGTTCTCACTGATTATGTCATTCCTGCGTCCACTGAGGTCAAAGAGAGTATTGGGGGTTGTGATGGAAACATTATCCGGGAAAGATGGTGAAAACACCAACAGTAGAGTCGATGCTTCGGGCTAATAATCAAGTGTGTAGTCGCAAAAAGCTGCACAATTCACTAAAATCAAGAAAAGGTGTGTGCGCGCGCGTGTTTTTCAGGTGGGGGTTGGTGGGGGTTGTACTTGTGTAGACAGGCTGTATGCGCCCCCCCTTTCCCCCCAATTATATCTGGCCCGGTCGCTGCTCCACCCCCTCTGCCGATCCGACCCGATCCGGGGAGGGGCTGCAGACTACCACATGGCTCCTCCCATACATGTGGAGTCGCCAGCCGTTTCTTTTCACCTGACAGTGAGGAGTTTCACCAGGGGGATGTAGCCCGTGGGAGGATCACGCCGTTCCCCCCAGTCCCCCCCACCCACCCGAACAGGTGCCTCGACTGACCAGAGGAGGCGCTAGTGCAGCGACCAGGACACATACTCACACCCGGCTTCCCACCTGCAGACCATGCCGCAGATACGGCCAATTGTGTCTGTAGGGACGACCGACCAAGCCGGAGGTAACACGGGGATTCGAACTGGCAGTCCCCGTGTTGGTAGGCAGACACCCCAAGTCTGTATGGCTTTATCCTCTTAATCAGAATGCACCCCAAGTGATTGGCGTTATTTAAACATGCAAATGTGAAAATTAGTACACTAGAAAATTAGCAAACTATTAAAAAAATGCTTACCTGCCGGGGTTGTTGGGGGGCCTCGTGTGGTTTGGGATGTGGTGGACGTGGTCATAATGGGTTTACTGGTGCTGGGTCTGGGCGTAGTGACTGTAGTGGAGCTTACTACAGGTGGAGGGCTCATCTTGGTGTAAGTTGCATTGAATCCTTTGGAGGTCAAAGTGGTGTCTGATTTAAAACGCACCACCATTGTGTTGCTGCTGGACTCCACTGGGTTAGGGCGCCTCCCGCCGCAGAATTTACCTGGAACGGATGATAACGTGTCATTCACACAAGTAACCACATGGTTCACGCAAATTTGTACAATCACACTGTTGTGTCCTCTAACGCTTGTATTATTATTTAGTTGTGTTTTCATTTAAACCACTAGATGTCGCTGCTAACTATTGAGTATTGTTTTTTACCAGAAGCGCTGTCGTGTGGTACAAAGGAAGTGACATACAGGGAAACAGGAAGTAGCGACAGGAAGCCATCGATGCTACAAGATGTCCGTTAAACCGTAAGCTAAATCACCCATGTTCCCCTGCGTGCTTTCTATGCCATCCACCTCTACACACACCAACGCAAAAGTAAAATATCTGTGAGCTGAAAGCAACAGCTCTTAGCGGGGGGAAAAACGTGAAAAATTATATCAACACACGTGTCAGAAGAGGCAAAGCAGAGTCAAGTTTATAAACTATAAACATTCAAAACAAAGAGACAGTGAACTGTGTCCACTGTGCAGCCTCTCATCAGCATGAAAAAAGCACGACAACTGCCTTGTAGCGTATTGTAATCTAATTTTATAACAATAACAATTGTGATATGTCATGCCTACCCAGTATAGAGGAACCAGCTTTGTATCCATCAAAGACTTCAACGAAGTCTCCACAGACCTCAGGGACCAGGTCAAAGGAGGTGAATGTCAGCTGAATTCTGTCCCCTTCTGGCACTGTGATTCTCCACTAATCCAACACACACACACCCACACACACACACAAACACACTGCTCAGTTCGCAGTCGCTTGACGGTAGCTGGCTAAGTGATGGGGCAGGGCTAGGTTGAGACGTTGTTGGGTTTCTAGCTGTGAATGCTAAAAATCAATCATCCATCTTCTTCACCTCTACCACTCAGTCTTCAGTGCGTGGTAGAGGTGAAGGAAGATTCATTTTGAGATGGAGCAAATAGTGGCACTACACGGTGCATGGCTTGTTATAATCTATAAAGGGAAGTGGTTTGCACCTGAGAGGGTAATGCAATTTGACAAAATCCCATTTGCTCCCTTTTAAATAGTTTACAGTCTTTTCGGTGTGGCAACCTGTTATCTGCAATAGTCTCTCAAGGGTCTCAGAGCACAGGACAAAATGTATTCGGGGATTTATCCAGGCTTTGTTTGGATAGAAAGCCAGCCACCGTGCCAAAGCACAGACGATATGGGAAGACGTGATAATGTAGTGCCAAAAACAATAAATAAATAACAAAAAACCTCAGATCCAAACCCAGCCAAGTCAAGTCAATTAACCCAACTAGGGAATCCTGAAATTAAATTATCTGATTGACTTTGATTGATCTAGGTGCATTAACCAATGATCAAGACCAGAAAGTTGATCTGGAAGACTGTTTAGCTCCATTGTTAATGGATTTACAACATTTCTTTACAGCACCGTGGTCTCGAATCCATTTCACAAGTACTACATTTGGTAATATGTACACACATACACTACCGTTCAAAAGTTTGGGATCACCCAAACAATTTTGTGTTTTCCATGAAAAGTCACACTTATTCACCACCATATGTTGTGAAATGAATAGAAAATAGAGTCAAGACATTGACAAGGTTAGAAATAATGATTTGTATTTGAAATAAGATTTTTTTTACATCAAACTTTGCTTTCGTCAAAGAATCCTCCATTTGCAGCAATTACAGCATTGCAGACCTTTGGCATTCTAGCTGTTAATTTGTTGAGGTAATGTGGAGAAATTGCACCCCACGCTTCCAGAAGCAGCTCCCACAAGTTGGATTGGTTGGATGGGCACTTCTTTGAGCAGATTGAGTTTCTGGAGCATCACATTTGTGGGGTCAATTAAACGCTCAAAATGGCCAGAAAAAGAGAACTTTCATCTGAAACTCGACAGTCTATTCTTGTTCTTAGAAATGAAGGCTATTCCATGCGAGAAATTGCTAAGAAATTGAAGATTTCCTACACCGGTGTGTACTACTCCCTTCAGAGGACAGCACAAACAGGCTCTAACCAGAGTAGAAAAAGAAGTGGGAGGCCGCGTTGCACAACTGAGCAAGAAGATAAGTACATTAGAGTCTCTAGTTTGAGAAACAGACGCCTCACAGGTCCCCAACTGGCATCTTCATTAAATAGTACCTGTTAGAGCCTGTTTGTGCTGTCCTCTGAAGGGAGTAGTACACACCGGTGTAGGAAATCTTCAATTTCTTAGCAATTTCTCGCATGGAATAGCCTTCATTTCTAAGAACAAGAATAGACTGTCGAGTTTCAGATGAAAGTTCTCTTTTTCTGGCCATTTTGAGCGTTTAATTGACCCCACAAATGTGATGCTCCAGAAACTCAATCTGCTCAAAGAAGTGCCCATCCAACCAATCCAACTTGTGGGAGCTGCTTCTGGAAGCGTGGGGTGCAATTTCTCCACATTACCTCAACAAATTAACAGCTAGAATGCCAAAGGTCTGCAATGCTGTAATTGCTGCAAATGGAGGATTCTTTGACGAAAGCAAAGTTTGATGTAAAAAAAATCTTATTTCAAATACAAATCATTATTTCTAACCTTGTCAATGTCTTGACTCTATTTTCTATTCATTTCACAACATATGGTGGTGAATAAGTGTGACTTTTCATGGAAAACACGAAATTGTTTGGGTGATCCCAAACTTTTGAACGGTAGTGTATATGTGCACAATTTGAGTTATATAGTGCTATTGCATCTCCAGGTGTGTGTGAACACTGTATTCACCCTTTGCAGACGCGTCACAATTATCACGTGACGAGGGAGACTTCGCCATGATGGACGGCAGTAAGTGATAGACCGGACGGACGGCAGTAAGTGATAGACTGGGAAATTCAAAAGCGAACAACAAAAACAAACAAAATATTGCGACGGATGAGTAGCTATTATAGTTTAGATTTAAGTGATGGCTACCAATAGTCAGAGTAATGTTGTGGAGTTGTCCTGTGAAGTGAGTCACCTTGTAGGATGGCACAAAGAGCGATATGTGGAGAAGCTAGCGATAGCAGGGTGGGTTAGCTACCGACCCGTACCTTCTTCCTACCGATGTGTTCACGGATCTAGCAAAATCGTCCAGTCTGCCCGAGTTCAATCCACACGATCTGTACCACAATGTTATCAACAGAATGTCCCCATACACAGGTGCTGACCTAAAAGCATACAAAAGTCTGGATGCTTACCAGTTCTTTGTAGCTGGTTGGGTTACAGAATCGCGGTGCTACGCTCACAGCAGGGGGATGTACCTCATAATGGCAAAGGTAAGACATAGCTAGCCAGCTGTGTATGTTTTTAACCTGTTTCCTCTATGATGCCATCAAAACTCAAATCGACTGTAACCAAAAGCAACTCATACTTTCCTTGGCATTTCATAGTAGGTTACACAGTCTTGCCATCTAGCTAGCATTTGGGTCATTCCATAGAAAGTGTTAAGTTTGAGTCCACAACATTCAAAGGGGACAAGGAGGCATAATAAAACTGTCAGTAATGTTTTCAGTGTCTGAAGCCACTGATTCAAGTGTACCGGTTAGCATGAAGCAAAATACAATTAAATAATAAATATGCAATTTGTATATTTTTAGCTGTTTTTGTTAAATTACAATCATCTTCTCATGTCCACTCTGACCATTTCTCACATTCATGTAAGGTAACACTTAAAAAATATCACATAAATCTCAGACTTTTATTGTTCTTATGAGCAAAAATACTTCCCTCTTCATATGAAATGTGTTAATTAAATTAAAAATGCATAATTTTTGGTTAAAATATATATACATATAAAAAATATGTATATAAAATTAATATATATATAATTATATATATAGTCAGTTCAGGTTCAGGCCTTGCCTGTTGGCACACTGCACGGCACAGCAAGAAATTACCATCGTACCATAAAAGTAAAATAAAAGTAAAATAAAAACTAGCTTCAAACAAGGAAATGTCGAACTATAGCTAACGTGCCTACTTGTCTTAAATTTGACGCCCAAGTCTTCTGCCGTCCGTCATGGCGTTCATATTCCCCACGAGTGGGACGTGACGTCACGTGCAAAGGGTCAATAGGAAGGTACTACATGGGTGTCCGGGTAGCGCAGTGGTCTATTCCATTGCCTACCAACACGGGGATCGCCGGTTCGAATCCTTGTGTTACCTCTGGCTTGGTTGGGCATCCCTACAGACACAATTGACCGTGTCTGTGGATGGGAAGCCGGATGTGGGTATGTGTCCTGGTTGCTGCACTAGCGCCTCCTCTGGCTGGTCAGGGCGCCTGTTCAGGGGAGGGGGAACTGGGGGACTAGCGTGATCCTCCTACACGCTACGTCCCCCTGGTGAAACTCCTCACTGTCAAGTGAAAAAAAGCAGCTGGCGACTCCACATGTATCAGAGGAGGCATGTGGTAGTCTGCAGCCCTCCCCGGATTGGCAGAGGGGGTGGAGCAGCAACCAGAATGGCTCGGAAGAGTGGGGTAATTGGCCGGGTACAATCGGGGAGAAAAAAAGGGGGGGGGAAAGGTACTACACTTTAAAGCCTTAGATAGGGGTCAGACATGAAGGATGTCTGTGTGAATGATTGATGCTATATGACTGTTCAATGTGAGGTTTTACAGTGTGAGCATGTAGGAAAGTGTGCATGAGTGTGTTTCGGTACCTGGTACAGCACTCCATTCTCATAGTCCTTCTCTGGGAATCCAGGGGTCAGCAAATTTCCCTGGTCACCTTCGACATAGCCACCGGCTCCGGCTATTTCTGGCAACACGGATGGATGGCACTTTAGCGTCACAGATGCCTCAAGGATATCCAATCACCCGCCCTCCCTCCCTTTTATCACCTCACTCCTGCACCACCTTCGTCTCGCTTCTCACCCCCATCATTTCACCTGGCATGCATTGTGACGACACACACTTTCTAGGCCACGCGTATGAGGCATGCATTCAGTGCATATTCAGAGCTGAGGCGGTTTAGTTGAAGTTGAGCTGCAGTTCACGTCTTACCTGATGCACTCTCGGGGGCCACAGCTTTGTAATGGGCCTTGAAACCTTGGTCAGTCTTTCTGTCATTGGTGTCAAAAGAGACCACTAGGCGGTTTCCCTGTGTCACCATTGGCTTGGGTTTGGTATGGCCGCAGTATTTACCTACATTTAACCACACGTGTTGGAGAGGAAACAAAATAGAAGAGCAATTGGTGTGAAATTGGAAAGTCCACACTCCATATTCCTTTGCAAGTAGCAGAAGACAACACACATTGATTATACTGAAGTTCACATGATGGTGATAATTTTGCATAAAAAAGATTCCCTTATGTAACTCAAATATAAGTGTTTATGATGAGTGAAGTTACTATTAGCACCCGGTGGCGCCATTGAATTTATACCACATAGTGTTAATATCATTCATTTTTTAAAATCTTATTGGTTTTCAATTTAGAGAACATGAAAAAAGGGAATATATGTTTAAAGGTTTTCACCAAGGATGAAAATCAAATGACTTTAAGATGCAAGAATATATAGCTTTTAACTCTGCAGTTCTCCCTGAAAAGTAGTGTGTACTAAGTAGAGCAGTGCACAGGCCCAGGCGGGCTGCTGTGTTGTTCTCTAACCGAGGCAGCCCATCAGCCCATGGACGAATGGGCTGACTTGGGTATGACATCAAAGCTAAATCCCCTCAGTCTTACACATGAGGACAGCACTGCTGGCTTGAGGAGCTGGTGTATTTATATGCTGTGTGTGTGTGTGTGTGTGTGTGTGTGTGTGTGTGTTTAGATATGAGTAGGTAGCTTGCTTGCTTGCTTATTTTTCTCTCTTAAGGTGCCAAGGCATCAAGGTGTGACATGCCGCTGATGACAAAGAACCCTCACGTTCCCTTTCTCTGAGCCATGCACTCCAAACTGATGCACTTTTGTTGCAGACAGGAAACATCTTTATGTATGTATAAATGCATGCATTTGCATGCATGCATGCATGTATGTAAATAGTATGCATGCATGCATGTATGCATGTATGCATGTGTGTGTATGCATGTATGCATGTATGTAAATAGTATGCATGCATGCATGTATGCATGTATGCATGTGTGTGTATGCATGTATGTAAGTATGTATGCATGCATGTACTTATGTATGTCTATGTATGTATGTATCTATTGATCTTCAAGGAAGTTGTCCAAAAATGAATGATAATATTCGCAGGCTAGTAGGTCTTTGTTCACGTGAGCTATTCAAAGGGATAACAGAACTTAAATGTAAACTAAACAGGTTTGCCACACTGGCCAAGAGACAGAAGAAAAAAACTATCCCTCCATAAAAAGAGAAAGAGCAAATCAATGTTTTTGCACAGTTTTCAGAAAAAAGTGATGTTTGGGTTACAGATTGTGAAAGACGTTGATTGAATCCTGCTTTGGACCTCACCAAGTGTCCCCAGTGTGTCCCTTAGCGTGACGAAGTCCGCCGTACAAAGTTTGTCGTCCTCCAAAGCCAAGTTTTCAAACCACAGATGAATCACCTGCAATGTACACATGCAAAGGTGTTATCTTATTTTTATGAGGGAATTCAACAACAGATAGGCTGCAGCATCCCCGCGACCCTGAGAGCGGGATAAGCGGTCTGGGTAATGGATGGCTGGATGGATTAAAGCAGCATGTGAGTGAAAGGTGTGGATCTGTGTGTGTACGTGCACATAAGCGGCCACGTGTGTTTATAGAGTATGCCTGTGTGTTTGTGCTGAGGGGACAATGTGTGGGGGCGCTGGCCCGCTCTACCTTATCAGGGTCCACAGTGATGTACCAGGTACAGCTCCTGCCATTGTCATAACTGCTGGGGTAGTTCCAGCTGGAGAAAGTACCCGACTCTCCAGACAGTTCCCTGGGACCACCGCACCCCGAGTCCAGCTCTACCATCAGGGAGACAAGGA
The DNA here is from genome assembly GCF_029633865.1 of Lampris incognitus. Classification (NCBI taxonomy): domain Eukaryota; kingdom Metazoa; phylum Chordata; class Actinopteri; order Lampriformes; family Lampridae; genus Lampris; species Lampris incognitus. The sequence goes on along the minus strand of NC_079215.1, from coordinate 15,549,510 downwards.
CATGACGGAAAACACATATTTTTGCATGCACGTTTTTTTAAAGACCCTTAACCAGCACGTTGCATAGATGCCTTGACATTACGTAAAATGAAGAAAAAAAAGCGAAAAATATAGGACCTAAACCAACCTGTCCCCGTGCTATCGATCCATTTTAGCCACATTCTTATTAATTTAGTGGTTGTGGCGGGTAAGATTTTAACAGAATTTAATGTGCCATTATTGTGCATACTGCACAACGCATGGATATACACAAAAAAAATCTCATGGCTTACGAGAAACATGTCATAATTTCTATTATGCTGGTGCCGTAATGTTTTGTTCTGTCTAAGATAATGTCATCTCATTTTTGATCTTTGGAAGGAATTTCATGAAACCAGCACGCTCCTTGGTTCAGCGAATTACCCATCGGCATCGTGTCACACTCCAAATATAATACACTTAAAATCTCTGGGAAACGTCTGATCCCATAAAGTTCAACACTGCCACAAGGGAATAGAAATGTCCTACTTTTCCCCTACAAGGCAAAACCAAGTAATGGGTTTCCCAAGTAAAAAAAATTCAGTCCAATTCAAAACTGAATTCAATTTCAGATTTTTAACATGAACTATGAGGTGACATTTAGCCAACAAGGTTTCCACACTAAAACAGTGGGTAATGGATGGCTTGTTCTTTTGAGGCAAATACATGTAGATTTTCCCGAGACCAGAGAAAGATTTGTCAAATATCTGGTCCTGCCACAGTGGAAGCTTTTTAATCCTCAATTTTAAGGGTGACGATGTGTTTTTTTTTTAAAAGCTACCATCATTTTGGAGCTACATGGTATATTATTCATCATACAGCAGAAGGCTGGTTTTCTTTTGCACAGAGACACTCACCATTTCCACCACCAGAAGAAGAAGAGTTGTCCTTCTCAGTAAAGTAGATGACAATAAGGCCAATGCAGGCTCCGGTCATTGCCAGGAACAGGAAGATGAGACATTTCTCCAGGGTGGTCAGACGCCTGGACCTGGACTTCTTATTGGGCTGTTTTTCGTCCATATTCCTCGCGGTGTTAGAAGGGAACCAAAATGTGCTACTCTGACACTTGGCCAGCTCCGGAATATAAAACCAGCCAGAAAGCCTGAACTTTGAGAGCACGGATGAACTTTGGACACACCTGGAAGTGGTACAGCAGTGATGTTCCTAGCACTGGAAGGGGCTGCCAGTGAACCATAACTCACTGATTAGCAAGGCCGCACCTTAGGGGTCCTCCCTATAGTCCCTGGGTCCTATAGTCCCCGGGTCCTATGTTCCCCGCTTTGTATGAGACTGGGGAATATTGGACCTGTTTGTATACAGAGGGCCCTATATTCCCCACTTTTCCCCAAAAGGGTCCTATGTTCCCCGTTTTGTATGTGCAGGGAAACATGGGACCTTTCTTTATACAAAGGGTCCTATGTTCCCCTAGGGCACCCGGGGAACATAGGACCCTATTTATAAAGAAAGGTCCTATGTTCCCCGGTCAGCAGGTTTGACGCTGTTTGGCGCAAAAAGTGCATTTTCAATAATGCATTATTTAGGGCAGATTATTAAGAAGACAATGAATCATACGATTTCTATTTTTATATCACAAAAACGAATTCACAAAGTCCAGGTTGGCTAAAGTATGTGGAAACTTTCGACACTAAACCAATTTCAACTTATTAGGCTATAGCCTATATTTGGGCGCATAACCCACCCCGGTAGTTCTCTGATATTTATGCGTGAAATGTGTCACTTATCGAGGAAAATGCTCCTCGCCGAGTAGGTGAGCTGGCTCGTCTGTGTCTGAATGTAATATAGTAAGCCTATGCTCCTTGGGCAATTGTACCCGGGCATAGCTCAGTCGGTAGAGCTCTCGCCTATGGATCGCAAGGTCGTGAGTTCGATCCCGGGTGCCGCCAACTCAGCGTATGAGTAGCACATTGTGCGAGAAGTGCTGGGAACTGAGGATAGGTGTTGTGTTCCGTCCTCAGCAGTCTATCTCCCAGAGGTCTAGCGCATTGTACCAGGGATAGACTCCTGCGTAAGCTGGCTGCTATCGACAATAGGCCAGTTCCGACGCACTTCTTCTATGTTCGCTAGAAAGCCGTCGTTCCCATCATAACCACACCAGCTTATTGGGAAAAGCATCTGACAGATATTAGATAGAAACCATCTGCTCAGTAAGGCCCTTTAAGCATCATAATAATAATAATGATGATGATGATGATAATAATAATAACAATATAGCCTTATATTAGAAATGCTAAAAATTGGATAATTGAAATATTTATAATTATAAAGTAGGCTAATATAGCATGGTAATAACAATAAAATAATAACAATATCTGCCTGGTCTCTTAAGATTCTAAGATGCTGTATGCTACAGAAATAACGGGACATAGGCCTAGGCTAATGAATACGCCTTTTTGACAAAATATGAATGAAAGGCTAATCAACAACGCTAAAGCTGAATCACAAAACACATATTGCTCGAAAAATAATTTATAAATAGCCAAATGCACACATGATTTCGAGTTTGGAAATATTTAAAACTTGTCGTGGATGTGTGGTCATCTGCACGCAAGTTTCCTGGCGTTCTAAACCACATGATCAAAGTTCACCGATGTCTAAACCGCCCGCCAACTTGCAACAGTTTGCAACAATTGGTTGTTATCGGTGATAACTCGTGGACTCACTGTCGTGTGCTTACTAGCCTACAAGAAGACAAACAATGGCGATAGTTATGGATGGTGATCGAGGGGGCAAAGTGTTGGTACATGAGAACTTCAGATATCAGGTAGAAGCACCGCACCAATCAAGACACCATTAGATGGAGGTGCTGGAGGTGGAACTGTAGAGTGCCACTGATCACAAATAGATTTGAAGTGGAGGACGTGGATGCTAACATTATTGTGCACGATGTTGGGGAACACGTGCATCCCCCTGACGGAGAAATGGTGCACCGTGCAGAATTCCGACAGGGGGTGATTGCAGAAGTTGCGAGGGAGCCAACAGTCCCAATCAGAAGGATCTATAATGCGCAAAGGGTCCTGCAGCGTCGGCAACGTCAAATCCAGGGTGGCGGCGACAGACCACCACCACAAGGATTCCAGTCTGTAAGGACTGTTATGGCCAGAGCACGCGCAGCAGTCATGCCCCCGATTCCAGCTACACTTGAGGATGTCGTCATCGAAGGTGCATGGGCTGAAACATGGGACAGGGAACAGTTCCTCCTGCACCAAGACAACGAGTGGGCTATCGCTGTGTTTGCCACAGAGGGAAACATCAGGAAGCTGCGAGGCTGTGGAACCATATATATGGATGCAACGTTCAGAACGTGCCCCCGCCCCTTCAGCCAAGTTTTTACAGTACTTGGAAACATGCATGGCTTCGTTATCCCTCTGGTGCATGCGCTGATGGGCCAGCGCACAATTGGGCACTACCGGCAGGTGCTCGATTGCGGAGCGAGGAGATGCTCCCCCAAGGCGGAAGCCCAAGTGGAGGAGGTTGGAGGCCCGTCTCCTGCGGCTCAAGGGTCAACTGGATGCTGGTCGCAGACATTTGGAATCATATTGGAGGGCTGTAAGCCACCACATTTTCAGATAGGCTGAGTAGAGGTTTTAGCCCCTCTTTGTTGAGTAGCCTAATGGGCTAGGACTACTCATTTTGCTTTTTTGAAGAAGAAACAAAGCCTTAACGTTAGGCTAGTTAGGCCTTGGAGATTTTTGTTTTAGACCATGCCTTTTCTGGGGGGCTTCTGCCATAGACCAACCCTTTTTCAGCCAAGGTTTTACTAGAAGCATTTTGTTATTAATAGCCTATTATCAGTGTTACTATTGATAGTATTATGCCTGTAATTGTTATTTGTTATTAGGCCTCTTTTATAATTAGGCTATTATTATTATTACTATTATTATTACTATTATCATTATTATTATTATTAGGCTGTTATTATTATTATTTATTATTATTATTGATATTATTACTATTACTATTATTATTATTATTAAAGAAGAACATCAAAGGATGTAAGGTAGCACTCATCAAATGAAAAAAAAAGACACAATTCTCTATTTTACCATTTCATTGTTTGGCATCAGTCATTAACTTGGCCGGGTGGTCTTCTTCAGAAACCTTAATGACTGATGCCAAACAATAAAATGGTGAAATAGAGGACTGCCTCTGTTATTTTTTTACCATTTGGTGAGTGTTACCTTACATCCTTTGATGTTCGTCTTTGATTCATGTTTTTGGTTTAGCACCTCCACAAGCCTTTAGTTTTTTGAGAAGCACATATTATTATTATTAGGCAATTAGCCTATTGTGTAAGGTAGGCGGCCCCCGTTGATGGATACTTTGTGCTGGTCCTAAATTTCAAGTCCTGGTCTAAGTTCTCTGCCTAAAAAGTTCATCATTAAAGTCTTTTTGAAAGAAAGTCTGCCAAGTGATTTAATATGGAAAACGAACTGCAAAGTAACAAGAAAGTGGCTGAAGTGTCCAGTGCTGTGCAAACTGAACTCTGAGCGAAGGTGGAAATGGCTAGGTTATACTGGTAGGCGGGCCTACTGCAAGACAAACTTGGTTTGATTGCCGACTGTCCATGCTGAGCCGGAGAGCCAACTAACTAGGCCTACTGCAGTAAATATTGGTAAGAAATAACAATAAAGCAAATTACAGCCTCCTCTAGGCCGAATTTGGATACACACTCAAGGTGGCCTGCGATATACAACAGCCAACAATGGTAATACGGCCTAATTTAATCAGCGGAGGAATAGATTGTCGTAGCCTACAACTCAGCCATGACCCCAGTTTTTATTATTTTGGACCTGTTAAGGAAATAATTTGCAAAAAGGGTTCTAAGTTCCCCGGTTTGTTCCTCGATTGGCAATAGTGGGGAATATAGGACCCTTTATTTGGAAAAAGGTCCTATGTTCCCCTGGAAACAGCGGAGAATATAGGACCCTTTTTCCAAAAGAGGGTCCTATGTTCCCCGGTGTCTATGGCAACCGGGATTATAGGACCTTTTTAGGGGAAAACGGGGAATATGGGACCCTTTTTTTTCGAAAGGGTCCTATAGGCACGGCCCCGCACCTTAATGACCACTGATCCTGCTGCTTTCTTTAAAGTAAAACAGCGTTAGGATATGTAAGAAGCTAGGATGAAGTGTAAAAGGTAAACCTGTTCCCTGTCAGTCACTTAAATACATATCCAGCTTACTGTACTTTGCTTTTTTCTATGACTTGTCTTTGATACATGACAAAACATAGTTATTGCTACTGCAAAAATCAATACAGAGCAATGCATATGCAAATCTGTTATAACTATTTCTCTCAGTTCAGCGGACACACTGTGAGGACTTGACTGCTTGAAATTACACTTATTAAGTTTCCTTTATTCATCTCCTTGGGGGAATTCGGTTATTGCGAATTAACCCATCCTAGCTGTGATCTGTGTGGCTAGCAGCAGTGGGCTGCCGCCTTGATGCAGCATCAGGGACCAACTCCAGTTCTTTCCCTATTGCCTTGCTCAGGGGCACAGACAGGAAGGAGTATAAACCCTAACATGCGTGTTTCTTTTGATGGTGGGGGAAACCCTCACACCCGGAGAAAACCCACCGCAGACACGGGGAGAACATGCAAACACAGAGGGTGACCTGGGATGAACCCCAGGGTTGGACAACCCCAGGGTTCGAACCCAGGATCTTCTTGCTGTGAGGCAACAGTGCTAACCTCTGGGCCACTGTGCCGCCCATTTTCAACCCAATGTGCAGAATTGACGTGTTGAAATATCCCAGCCCATGTTTCTAATGTAGCAGGTGGAATAAATGCATCCAAGGTGCTTAATAAACAAGCGTTAGCGCTGGACTAGATTAACAAATGTCTTGTGGAAATGCAGAGATAAGTTTCCACCCCACGACCCTGAGAGCAAGATAAGTGGTTCGGATAATGGATGGATGAATGGCGATAACCCTTTCAAGATGGCCATAAATAATGGGAAGATAATGATAAATATGTGAAGATATGAGATACTCCCCCCCCCCATGTCAGTGGCCATTGTCCTTGTGACGGTATTAGTGTTTTGTGAATGGCTTTACGATACTGCAGACGGGCCTAAACATTGCCGGTTGCTCTCAGCTATAATCAGCAATTTGCCTATCTCAAAATCCACAACTGAATCTGTTATCTTTACTGCCCCTATTAACAAAAACAAAGTCAGCATGAAATTTGTTAGAGGGCAACAGATTGTGACAAATAATAGCCTTGACCAGGGAGTGTTAATTAAGGTCCATTAAAAGTGATTTTTCAGCACACAGAAGTGTATATTAGATTGATAAGGAACAGAACACAATGACTACGCAAGAGTCTTCCACAGTGTTTTATTCAATAGGTTCTTCTCTGATTGAAAGGAAGTCTTTGCATTATAGAGTTCAAGCTGAAGGGTAATAATAACACTAATTATCATCATCATAGGAAGCCATGCCAACATGCACCTACCCTGGCTCTGCCGAATGACAGAAGCTATGGTGTGGGCTTAATAATAATAAAATTAATTACATTTTTATAGCGCTTTTCTAGACACCCAAAGTGCTTCACATTGAAGGGAGTAACTCACTTCAACCACCACCAACTTGTAGCACCACCTGGTCGATGCACGGCAGCCATTTTGCACCAGAACACTCACCACACATCAGCTTGAGGTGGAGAGGGAGGACTCATTGAGCCAGTTACATGGGGGGGTGATTAGGGGGCCAGATGGTGAGAGCTGGGTTGGGAATTTTGCCAGGACACCAGGGAACCCCCTTACTCTTTGCAATAAGTGCCATGGGTCTTCAATGACCACAGTGAGTCAGGACCTCGGTTTAACGTCTCATCCGAAGGACAGCATCTCCTACAGCAAAGTGTGCCCATTGCTGCACTAGTGGAATTGGGATTTGATATTTGTTATTTTTATTAGGACCAGGGGGAAGACTGCCCCTTAAGGGCCCACCAACACCGCTCCCGGCAGCAACTCATTTTCCCAGGAGGTCTCCCATCCAAGTATTAGCCAAGCCCATACATGCTTAGCTTCCGTCATGTGGCAGAGCCAGGGTGCAAATGCCAGCTTGGCTTTTATTTCAAGTCAAGTCAAGTAGGGTTTATTTGTCTCCAGAGGGGCAATTGTTGTGTAGCAGTGGAAACATTTAAACACACAAACACTCCACAGAACACATAAGGTAAATAAATACAAATAAATTTAAAGACTTTGTTGACATGCATTGATTTCCGCTACAGCATCTGTTAAAATAATCATCTTCACTTCATTCCCCATGCCTCTCCTGACTGAACTATTGCTGTGGGATGCTACCAAAAGAAATGCCACGTGGAGCAAAATAGCAGATATTGTGTGAATATAAATGCACAGTAACAAGCTTATCTACATGGCAAGAATATCTGTCTTGATCTTACGTAGGCTAATTTGATTTAATTAATCTAATTAAACTAGCAACATATATATTTGAAGAGGGTTGTGTGAGGCGGCATCTTCAGCATTATCCTTCCACATTAGGCCGCCATGGTAAAGATGTAAAACGCTTTTACGATCTAATTTTTCCCCATAAAAGTGCAACCGTTCGGTAACCATTAAAATGAGCAACTTCATGATGTGTATATTCACATGTGACCTGTTGTCTTAAATACGAGGGCAACAGACAGCATCAAAATGGACATTTGTTTGCATACAAATCTCAAGGATTTTTTTTTTTTGTTAAGGGTGCAAACCTTTTGCAAAATAACGCAACAGCATCTGTAAAACAGAAGGAAAATCACAATTCAATTCTTGGTGCGTGCAAAACAATGATACAGTAGTCTGATACCAGAGGCAAAATGATACTTGCAATTTTATAATCTGCAGCCACAAATATTTTGTTGGTCCTGCATAACTAAATCTGTGCGTGTGTGTGTGTGTGTGTGTGTGTGTGTGTGTGTGTGTCCTCTCTCAGTGTTGGGTTTGTTTTGGACCGTCCCTTTCCACCAGGGAACCTATGATTTATGAGCACATCTGTCATCCATAATAAAGCAGTCCCTAATGAAGCTTGCAAAGGTGACCTTTGTATATGTGTATGCATTTGAGTGTGTGTTTTGAGTATTTGTGTGTGTGTGTGTGTTCCCTCCCACACATCTTTGCACATGTAACATTCTGCGTAACAAAGGTTGGAGGGGCCCGTGTTTGTGAGTGTGACGTAAGAGGGAGGATAACCCATGACATACAGGGTGCACGCATGTGTGGGTAAACACGCATGTGCGTGTTGGCAAAAGTCGGAGAATGAAGGATAAAGAAGGAACGAGTGAGAATTAGAGCCGTACGACCGGAGCGGCTGTATAGAAGTGCAAGGTGTTGGTGTGAGAGAGAAGGGAGGGAGGCTGTTGAGAGATGGAAATGATCAATAACGTAATGGCACACACACACACACACACACACACACACACACACAGATGTAGGCCACTGATTCCACTGGGCCTTCATGAGGCTGAGTGTCACTTGTAGCTATTGAGCTAATCCACGATGAGGAGACACAAGTGGGCTGGAGTACTAGAGATGAGCACCAGCAGACTAGTTTGGCTGAGGGAGAGTCTGTGGAGCTCGGGCTGGGCTTTAGTCAGTCTAATGTCACTAGCTAGGGCTGGATCCACATGGCATAACTGTCGGAGGGGACGGATCCGGGAGAGCGAAAAATGGGAGCATGAAAATAAATGCAGAAACTGAACCATCGGGTGGGAAGAGACTGATAGTCACAGAAGGGGGGCGGGGGGGCAGGTAAAAGGAGGATAAGCAAAACAAAGAGATGTGAGAAAGGAAAGCAGTGATCGATTCATGACAGTAGAGATATTTAAAGACGGGGAAAAGAGGAGGGGGGGATGCCGACAGACGGATTATTCCATAAACCAGCAGTGAAATCTGGATGATGTCTCAGATCATCAGCCGTCACGAGAGATCCCTAATTACCCCTTGCACAATCTCAATATATAATCTGCAGATGGTAATTAGCCCTCATCTACCAGATGAAAGCCAGTACGGTATGCCTCAGATTACACACGGCAGAATCATCTGCCAGCGTAATCATTGTTCTGATAATCCTGACGGTCTCTATCCAAGTCGGATGCCGTACGAGCCACAAACAGAGACCCGTCTTCTGCTGATGAAACTAACTGGGTCACCGCAGGCAGGCGTTGAACTCACGCGCCGACAGAAAACCATTTACAGTACGTTAAGGGCTGCTAATAAAGCCCAAGAGAATTGTAAAAAGGCCTCTCAGAAGCATCCATGGGCGATGGCTGTTAAAGGGCACCGCTGCCTCCAAATTTGAGCTTTCTCTGCCTTTCTTAAAAGACAAAAAGTTATGTCATTATTCTTGAGTTCTCACTGCAGCGAGGAGTTTAAAGGCATCGGCTAGGAGTTTTCTTAAAGGGAGCGCAGAATGACTTGATGGATCAAGATTGGGCGTCCTACAATGTATGACCCTCTGTAAATCAATAGTGACTGCAAGTCGAGAAAACTCACATCACACCCAAGCGTTAACTTAACTTCAGGTGAAAGATTTCGTTTTCACTGAGATGAAATCAAACCCGATGCCCTCACCCGGCACTGCCCAGATAGCAAAATTGTTGTGGCCCGGAGCCGTCCCACACCAACACTTTCATCCGGCCCACACACCGTGTGGAATGATGGCACTTGGGCGGCCCGCTCCTGTTTGCCAGATCTGGGCCAGAACCAAGCCATAGAAATGCCACATGTGCCACATATTTGCCAAAGGTGGCCCATGTTTGTTTTGTGATATTTGGGCCATATTCACCATTTACCACACGGGCCACTTCAGGGTCACATCCGGATTACATGTTGCTGAGAGCACCGCATCTTTGCCAAAAAAGGCCCCCACATTTGATTTGGCATATTTGGGCCATATTTGCTATTATACATGTGGGCCACTTCAGGGTCACATCTATTTTGTCAGGGCCAGAAGAAGGCCATCAGTGCTGCATCATTGCCTGAAGTGGCCCACATCCAGATGCTATCTGGGTGGTACATGGCAACTGAAGAACACTATATTTGTTTTGAAAATGCTTGGCTTCTTTCAACATCGGTGACAAAACTCTCCGTATATCGTTTGTTAAGCAAACAAAATGGCTTTTTTTTCCCCCATCTCGCAGTATTTTTCTAGCCTCAAGGCAGCGACTCCAGACCATGCTAATGTTATTCCTATATGGCTGGGAGTCTTCTACGCATTGCACCACAGGTTCCCAGCTGCTGGCCTGCAGAAGCTGCACCATTACTTTAATACATCTCAACTCCTGTCAGGGAAGCTCCTTGGGCTGCTGTTTAAGCCATTGTAACAGGGGGGCTCCCGCCTTCTCACAGGCAGTCAGTCTTGGGATTAGTGTCTGGCACAGCCTCGGTGTTTCCGTGTTTGCTTGCAGCACTAGAGAGACAATTATTGCATAGCAAACCCCAGGCGACGTTTCTGGCCTGTTTCCAAAATGAAATTACTGTCGTCAGTGCTTTAATATAACAATATCTGTAGCTGAGTCCTTAAAGACCAAATGAAGAAAGAAAAAAAGAGAACGGTAAAGCATTAACATATCAATAAACTAAAACATATTTATGATGCAACTGATAATGAATAGACTAACCGGCAAAATACTGGGCACGTATAGCGTGGTAGGACAATGCAGGAAAATGCAGAATTTATACCACTTGCACCAGTCTCACAGGTACCATATAAAATAACAAGTTGCAGGCTTGTCCGGGTGGCGTGGCGGTCTATTCCATTGCTTACCAACACGAGGATCGCAAGTTCGAATCCCCGTGTTACCTCCGGCTTGGTCGGGCGTCCCTACAGACACACTTGGGGCCATGTCTGCGGGTGGGAAGCCGGATGTGGGTATGTGTCCTGGTCACTGCACTAGCGCCTCCTCTGGTCAGTCGGGGCGTGGGGAGGGGGAACTGAGGAGGAATAGCGTGATCCTCCCACGCGCTACATTCCCCCGGCGAAACCCCTCACTGCCAGGTGAAAAGAAGCGGCTGGCGACTCCACATGTGTCGGAGGAAGCACGTGGTAGTCTGCAGACCTCCCTGCATCGGCAGAGGGGGTGGAGCAGCGACCGGGACGGCTCGGAAAGAGCGGGGTGAGGTAAGTGGCCGGATGCAGTTGGGGAGAAAAATGAGGGGGAAATAAATAGCAACTTGCTTCATGAGTAAGTGGTTCGGTCACGTGTAAATGTTTATTTACAAGGCAATCTTTTTCTTTTATCTGACCAAGCCGGAGGTAACACGGTGATTCGATCCAGCGAGCTTTGTGTTGGTGGGCAACGCGGACGCCCAGGTAACGATAATGTAAAAATATGTCGGATTTGCAGCGCATGTTTAACTGGAGCAATGTAATCCTGTGTTGGATTTATCTCTCAGGTTCCGGAGGTGAATTGTGCTGCATATCTGTCGTGAATTGTGCTGCATATCTGTCGTGAGTTGTGCTGCATATCTGTAGTGAGTTGTGCTGCATATCTGTAGTGAGTTGTGCTGCATATCTGTAGTGAGTTGTGCTGCATGTCTGTAGTGAGTTGTGCTGCATATCTGTCGTGAGTTGTGCTGCATATCTGTCGTGAGTTGTGCTGCATATCTGTAGTGAGTTGTGCTGCATATCTGTCGTGAGTTATGCTGCATATCTGTAGTGAGTTGTGCTGCATATCTGTAGTGAGTTGTGCTGCATATCTGTAGTGAGTTGTGCTGCATGTCTGTAGTGAGTTGTGCTGCATATCTGTCGTGAATTGTGCTGCATGTCTGTAGTGAGTTGTGCTGCATGTCTGTAGTGAGTTGTGCTGCATATCTGTCGTGAATTGTGCTGCATGTCTGTAGTGAGTTGTGCTGCATATCTGTCGTGAGTTGTGCTGCATGTCTGTAGTGAGTTGTGCTGCATATCTGTAGTGAGTTGTGCTGCATATCTGTAGTGAGTTGTGCTGCATATCTGTAGTGAGTTGTGCTGCATATCTGTAGTGAGTTGTGCTGCATGTCTGTAGTGAGTTGTGCTGCATATCTGTCGTGAATTGTGCTGCATGTCTGTAGTGAGTTGTGCTGCATATCTGTCGTGAGTTGTGCTGCATATCTGTCGTGAATTGTGCTGCATGTCTGTAGTGAGTTGTGCTGCATATCTGTCGTGAGTTGTGCTGCATATCTGTAGTGAGTTGTGCTGCATATCTGTAGTGAGTTGTGCTGCATGTCTGTAGTGAGTTGTGCTGCATATCTGTAGTGAGTTGTGCTGCATATCTGTAGTGAGTTGTGCTGCATATCTGTAGTGAGTTGTGCTGCATGTCTGTAATGAGTTGTGCTGCATGTCTGTAGTGAGTTGTGCTGCATATCTGTCGTGAATTGTGCTGCATGTCTGTAGTGAGTTGTGCTGCATATCTGTCGTGAGTTGTGCTGCATATCTGTAGTGAGTTGTGCTGCATATCTGTAGTGAGTTGTGCTGCATGTCTGTAGTGAGTTGTGCTGCATATCTGTAGTGAGTTGTGCTGCATATCTGTAGTGAGTTGTGCTGCATGTCTGTAATGAGTTGTGCTGCATGTCTGTAGTGAGTTGTGCTGCATGTCTGTAGTGAGTTGTGCTGCATGTCTGTAGTGAGTTGTGCTGCATGTCTGTAGTGAGTTGTGCTGCATATCTGTAGTGAGTTGTGCTGCATGTCTGTAGTGAGTTGTGCTGCATGTCTGTAGCGAATTGTGCTGCATACCTGTAGTGTCGCCACAAAATTGCAATGTCAGTCATACTGCCCTCTCGCGCAGGTTTGCACCACCGGTCTGTCGTGGTTTAGCTAGCCAGGGAGGGCTCTTAAGTACATCTAGTGGAAGTAATGCTGAAACCAGAACAAATACTATACCATCCTCCGAAAACCACCTCCCTGTGCCTCGCCGTTTAAATAAACCCCACCAAGTGCTAAGCAAATGCCTGTGGCTTGATGTAGTTTTGCACTTCCAAATGTGAACCAGTCATATTAAATATTTAAAAACATCCAATTAAAGCTGGGATGAAAAACTCGAAAAGTTATGGCTGGGGACTGGCCCTGCAGCAGTGGAGAGGGGCATTGGATAAAGGGATAAAAAAAGAAATCAGTGACAGGGAGAGGAGCAGGAAGAAAAGCACAAGGAGCACGACAGAGGGAAGGATGAGGAGAAGTAGAAAGTGGAAGAAGAAAAGGAGGAGACACTGATATTATATAGGTATAGCAAAAAGCAATCTGCCTGAGGCCAAATTCAATACTCTTTTCCCCTTTTCTCCCCAATTGTACTTGGCCAATTACCCCACTCTTCCGAGCTGTCCCGGTCCACCCTCCTCTGCCGATCCGGGGAAGGCTGCAGACTACCACATGCCTCCTCCGATACATGTGGAGTCGCCAGCTGCTTCTTTTCACCTGACAGCGATAAGTTTCGCTAGGGGGACGTAGTGCGTGGGAGGATCACACTATTCCCCCCAGTTCCCCCTCTCCCCCCGAACGGGCGCTCCGACCGACCAGAGGAGGCGCTAGAGCAGCGACCAGGACACATACCCACATCCGGCTTCCCACCCGCAGACACGGCCAATTGTGTCTGTAGGGACGCCCGACCAAGCCGGAGGTAACACGGGGATTCGAACCACCAATCCCCGTGTTAGTAAGCAACAGAATAGACCGCCACGCCAACACAACACTTTTGTAAGTAGTTAGACTCCGGAAGAGGCCAGGTACGTTTCCGTTTCCCAGCTACTGTGATGATAGTCTTGGGTATAGGTGTCCCCTCTCACCACCTGACAGAACAGGCTTTGGGTTTAGCTGTGGGCCGAGGACACTCGACGAGAGACAGAATCACAGTAACTCAGTGTAACGGCCCACAAACAACCTAAGGCTCCTATGGTTGGTCAGATATGGAAGGATGTGATTAATATGAACACGTTTCTGACTTCAACGACAGTGACTGTGTCCAACGGCCCGGCCCCTATGTGTCAAAGAGGTATCAGGGAGACGGCCTTGGCTGTGGGTGGTTTCTGGACAGGTTGTGTGACATTGTGCAGCACGGCGTTAACATTTAGTCACTTGCGTGTCAAGAAAAGGACAGTGCCTCCAAGCTAGTGTTACAGTGGACGGGAAAGAAAATTCACAATGCAAATAATAGTTGTATGTTAACCATCACAAATCACTGCTTTGCCAAAATGGGACTTCAGTTTTTCAACGATGACTAATATTTTACTGTACACGCTGGTGTCTAAAGATTAACGCTGCATTTGAATATTTTCATGCAGAATTAGTCGTAACTCAAAAAATTACTTTGAAGTTAAGCTTTAGACCCTATTGTGATTCTACTGCGTCCTCATTTTGCACTCATTAATAGAAAAAAAACATCTCTTCCTCTCTGCAAAAGGCTTTGAAATGCATCAGTGCATCGTTCTGATTTGTTATGCCACCTGCCAAACCTGTGCACCACAGCCCTCATTGCTTATGTAGGGATATAATTTTAACAAACCATGAGTTCAACACAGACTATGTATATATATATATATATATGACTGCTGGGATAGACTCCAGCATCCCTGCGACCCCAGTTGGGATAAACGGTTTGGGTAATGGATGGGTGGTTGGCAATATATATATACACACTGTATAGTATACAAATTAGTGGCTGGACAAGATGCCTAATGAAACTTGTGACTGACTGATTGCTGATTTTATATGAAGCATTTATGTGAAGCACGAACCCACTCACTGCCAATCAGCTTTGGCTCAGTCCTCTTTAACGTTTTGGTGATATTAACAACCTAACCGGCCAAAGATGGACTCGATCCGGCCATTTTCAGCTACCTTTTTTTCCTTATCTCAATACAACACAATTTATCAGTTGCTACACAAAAGCTACAGTAAATTGATCCAATTAACAGCCAGCACCGCTCAAAAAGTCTGGGTCTGTGTTCTCACTTGCTGTTTCTGCTGCCTGAGCCCACCCCATAATGGATCAATAGATTCTTAAAGAGGTAATCACTCTGTTTCTACTATCAATATGTATGTGGCATACCCCACTCCACCCCCTCCTCCTCCCAGAAATGATTTATTAAAACATTAGTCGAAAATATCCTCTCTTAAGAAGTCAGAGTCCAAACAAGCAAGACAGTTGAAAGTTAATTCCACTTTGCGTGCAAGTTATTTGGAGGCCTGGCTTGGTGTAAGTCCTCCTTGTCAGATCATCATTCATCATATTAACAGAATTTTAATGAAGAGGTGGAAAACGTCATAACTCTGGATTTCTACTGCTGCACCACGTGCAGGTGACTTTACAACGCATCCTGACCCACTTCCACTGCGTGACTCCTCCAAGCTGGTTATGGATTTAATCGCCAACCTGCATTCCTGAACCCATCCCCGCAAAACTATATTCAACTGATCAGATAGTGTGAGCATGACCGTTAAGTTTGGGCGACCCCTCCTATAGCCCCACCCACTCCGAGGAGGAGGCAGAAAAGCTGCACCAGTTGTGCAAGGAGTACTTTCTCTGGATAAATGTGAGGAAGACAACGGAGCTCCTCGTAGACTTTCGGAGGAAGGCTGACCCTGTCCCACAGTTGACACTCAAAGGGGAGGTTGTGGAGAGGGCTAGCAATTATAAGTATCTCGGGACCATCGTCGACAGCGCGGGCTGACCTTCAACGACAACACACAAGCCATCTTCAAAAAGTGTCAGCGGCGGCTCCACCTCCTACTGAGGCTGAGGCATCTGGATGTAGCCCCTCCCATCCTCCGCAGCTTTTACATCGGCCATAGAGAAAGCCTCCTCACCTTTTCTTTTCTGGCATGGTATGGGGGCCTCTCACAGACCAACAAGGCCAAGCCTTTGCGGAGGGTGATCACCTTGGGGTCCAACCCTCTAGCTCCTCTATGACCAGAGGATGGTGAAGAAAGCAAGTAAGATCGTGGGGGACTCATAACCTCAGCACCTGCTTTCAGATCATGCCCTCTGGTAGGAGACATGTTGCCCCTGTATTTAAAACAAAACAGGGGCAGGGCCAGTGTCATGTGCATAAACGACAGGCAAGGGAGTCGCGATTAATAACGTGCTTTATTCAGCCATCTGCTTCCAGTCCCCAACCCGGACAATCCCCAGAATGCCCCAGTACAGAACCGCGCTAAAACATATAGTTGCGTGCCCCTCCTCTTACGTACACAGCATGCTGGGCACTGCAGTTCTCATCACAGCCAGTTTCACCCCCTTTGCTATTAGGCTCCTTAACAAACACAACCCCCCAGAACCCCCTTACCCCCTCTGCCTGGAAGAACTAGACCTGTTGTGCTACCCCCCCTCCACACACACACACACACACACACACACACACACGGGGACCCCCTCATTGACTATAGTCATTCCCTAGCTCTTAACCCTAACCTTAACCATCATAACTACATGCCTAACCTTAACCCTTACCCTGACCTTAATCTAATCCTAATGCTAACCTTAGCCTTAAACTCAAGTCCTAACCCTAAAATAGACCCATTTCCTCATAGGAACCCATAAAATGTCCCCTCAAGGTAGGTGGTTTCAGGTTTTTCTACCCTGACGGGGACATTTGGTCGAAAAGCAAAAGGAATTTCCCTTGTGAACAATAAAATACTTCTGTCTGTCTGTCTATCTATCTATCTATCTATCTATCTATCTATCTATCTATCTATCTATCTATCTATCTATCTATCTATCTATCTATCTATCTATCTATCTATCTATCTATCTATCTATCTATCTATCTATCATTTTTAGACTTTTAAAGTGACATTTATCAAGTCAATATTTACAAAAGCCCATTCTCAACCTGAACACTTTAAAATCTAAAAAAACAAGAAGAAAAAAAAAACAAGGAGAAAAAAAAACATATGGAACAATTTTCATCCTGCCTTCCCTCCAAAACAGCTGAGGAACAGTGGCGGCAAACTCACCCACTTTACCCGGTGCAGCACGGAGATCAGCAAACCAACGTGCTGGTGGACTCACCACACAGTACCCGGGCTTTGTATTAGCCCCTTCCTTTATCCTTATTTAAGACAAGCAAGGCCCTGATACTGTCGACCTCCACCCGGACCATTTTGAAATTCTTGTTGGCATTACTGCTCTTCACTGGGGTTGCTTATAGGCTGCGCCACAAATTAGTGTCCTAGAAGGTGATGCTACATCTGCCTGTTCCATCCATCCATTATCCAAACCGCTTATCCTGCTTTCAGGGTCACAGGGATGCTGGAGCCTATCCCAGCAGTCATTGGGCGGCAGGTGGGGAGACACCCTGGACAGGCCTCCTGGCCATCACACAGGACCGACATACACACACATTCATACCTAGGGACAATATAGTACGGCTGATTCACCTGACCTACATGTCTATGGACTGTGGGAGGAAACTGGAACATCCGGAGGAAACCCACGCAGACACGGGGAGAACATGCAAACTCCACACAGAGGACGACCCGGGACGACCCCCAAGGTTGGACTACCCGGGGCTCGAACCCAGGACCTTCTTGCTGTGAGGCAGCCGCGCTAACCACTGCGCCATCGTGCCGCCCACATCTGACTGTTATCGGGTCTAAATGTTTTCATCCATCCCAAGGCAGATAGCATGCAACTCTACACAATAGTGAATGCAAACGTCTTTATTATATCTGTACAATCTTACTGGCTCTACACTCGCCTCAAAGGATTCCCCAACAAGATTAAGTTGTGAGCTTTTGAGAATCACCTTAAAGCAACGTTGAGAATCTGCTCACCAGGCTATCCCGATACTATTCTGGTCCCCACATTAATGTATGTATGCATTGATTCTTTCAAAGGCATTAAATGGACATGAACCTGAGCACAGCACTGATTTACTCACTCCCCACTGGCCTGACTGGAAAGGATGCAGGACCATTCCATGAATCAACGAAAGAAGAAAAAAAACTCTAGGGAGTTTTATCCACTCCTACTAACACAATCCGTATGCTCTTGAGTGTCAGACACTGTTGAAATATTCCGGTTCAGATTCAAGACCCATTTATTCAGCTGAATAACCTAGAAACCTACCTTCAAGCCCAGCTCCTGTTTGTCATTCTCTTATTCTCCCGACTGCCCTGGTAACGCCACGTCCCCCTGCATCCACTTATGTGTACGAGAGTAACATGTTAATACACACACACACACACACACACACACACACACACACACACACACACACACACACACACACACACACACACACACACACACACACTTTGGCCGTAAAATTTCATTTATTAAGAGCACTGTTGCTTAAGGGATTCGACTTAAAGGGACTCAAATAGTGGTTTTCCTCCGCTTCGTCCTTCATGATGGCAATTCAGGAAAAAAAAATGTCTAGAGCTCACCAATTTTTGCTTTCGTTTAATAGAAAACCAAGACAACAAAGATTAAACAGGGCACTACCTTACATACGGTACTTTTTTTTGCCCCTTCAAACAGAGACGCATTGAAAATAAATCTGCAAGAAATAAAAATAAAATAGTTGTTATTAGCCGTTATAAACACAGAGTCCAGTAACACGTCATCAACATATATCAAATGCATTGAATGCAATGAGGGGTTGACTAAATATGTAACTGCACAGATGTTGAATGAAAGGTCAACTATATGCTGATCAGCGATCAATACAATGTACTGTTCAGATCCGGACTAGACTGTAGGAAGTTATATGGCTACCACTGGAACTTATATACGTATACATGCATTCACTAATCGTTATTGCTTTTGTAATATTAAATACTGCTAGAAGTTCTCTCTGTTTTAAAAGTATGATCTATTTCTAGAAAAGTCTTGAGTCATTTGTTTAGTGTATCTATTTTCTATATTTTGTCCTCTTCATTTGATCACAAACATTATCACAACTGAGTCTCTGTATACTACAATGTTCCAGTACAGGGATAGTTATCCCATTGATACTTTACTCATCACTGGAATGATCACAAGGGGAGGACACAAATTTTAATTTTTGAGTAACAAGGCTTGTTGTCTCACTGAATACTACTCTAAGACAGAGGAAGGAGGAGGGCGCACACAGCAGTTGGGCCGTCTGACATTTTGAAACATCGACCTGAAAATGTTCTGTTGCCTCCTCTTGTTCTTCCGGCCTTGTCGTGGTGAGTCGACGGCAGAGATAGATTTCCTGATGGAGGTCTGGACTATCAGCTTCCTCTCCTGTTCCTTGATTTTACACTGCAAGTGACTCTGTATGGCAAAGCCGAGGGATTCCGGGTCCACAGAAGCCCCATAGACCTCCCAGGTCATGCCTTGTTCATCCCAAACCACATCCTGGACACTTTTCCCCTTTTGTTTCTCAGATTCATCTTCCTCTTCCTTATGTCTCTCTGGTTCTAGCTTTGTTGCAGATTTTTTCTCCTTGGTCGATGGTTTAACTGCAGCCTTGGTTTGGTCGTGTGGACTGTCAGATTTGTTCAATGATGCATCTGATTTGGTGTTTGTTGCTGTTGATGTTGGCAGTGCCAGACTGGGCTTGGTTGAGAAGGCAGACTGAGACAGAGCAGCAGGTGAGCTATTGTCAGCAGCTTTTGTCTGGCTAGTGCTAGCTGTCTCTAAGGGGGAATCTAATTGAGAAGAGGGAGCTTTAGCAGAGGGTGTTTTGGCAGATGGTGTTGGCAGAGCTGGCTTCTCAGATATTGTGGGATTCCCAGCTCCAGGGATACAGTGGGAGTTAATTGTGTCACCTTTGTGGTGGCTGACACTTAGTGCTTGCTCCCTATGGGCACTGGGTTCAATATTGATTTGATAAACTGGCTGCAGAGGAAGACCCTTCTCAATGCTGCATTGAGCTGAGCCAGACTCTTTCAGTTTAGTCCCTTGCCTGCTGTCCTCCTGGTGGGACAGAGCCTCCATATGGAGAACCACAACAGGGTTTTGGTTGGGGCAAATCCCTGCCTCAAGGGTGAGTCGCTCAGATCTGGGATCCACAGGGGTGGGTAATGAACCTGTGTGGATCTGTGAGTGCACCATCTGGGGGAGGCCCACACCACTGTCCACCTGGTAGACCACTGCAAGGCTCTGGGCCTCTGCCCTGGAGAGAGCACCGATGCTTGGCCTGCAAGGTATAGGGAAAGGTAACAGACTGGGACTGGTAGACACAGCCTTACTGCATGTGTTAACTACTGCCTGCACTTCCATGTCTTGACACTGCTTAGCTGGGGTGGATGACTGGGAGGAGGTCATAGTTGAGGCCTCTCTGTAGAGCTTACATTGAGTCTTCTGCTCCTGCTCTTCTACACTGACAACTGTGGCTGTATGGGTGGCTCCCTCAACCACCTGGGCATATGCTGGCATGTCTTGTAGAGCCTGAATTGTAGATGTGTCTTTCTGTGACATTTGTGGCTGAAGTTTATCTGAGGAGATCCGAGAATTTTTCAGCAGTTGCATATCTTTCTCTGGAAGCTTGGAAATTGAATTCTTATTTGTAAGCCCTTCATTCACATCTTGGCTCTTAAGCAAAGATGTCGTTTTGCTGCACAGAGCTGTCTGCATCTCTGGGGTGTGGGCTTTTGAAAACTGCACAGGGCATTGTGACTGAGCGGGGCTAGTGGCAGAGCTATGTGATATACTATTCATATTATTAGGATCTATAGATTTCAAGGATATAGCAGTGTCATTGTCTGGGGTGGATGAAATACCCTTTGGGCTACTGTTTTGGGGTGTCAGGAGTTCAGATGATGTATGTTTTGGTTCACAGGTTTTGTTAAGCATTTGGTTATTTGGAGATACATATTTATTACTGTCTTCTAGAGGTGACTCCTTAGCTGCGGATGCTCCACTGCCCTGCAACACGGGCTCTGCACACCTCTCCAACAGTGCACTTGAACCTTTTGCTCTGCAGTCATTCATCTGTTTGTCAACCTTTGATGCTGCAACGGCAGGCGACAGACCAGCCCAGGAGACATCTTTCTCCTCAGAGAGGGTTAACAATTTCAAATTAGCATTACCATCCCTCTGGCCATCTTCTGCCTCACTCGCACCTTGGCCGGTCAGGGATGGCTCTGACATCTGCTGGTCTTTACGGGCCAGAAGCCTTGATTTTTCCTGGTTTCCATTGGCTGGTATTGGTATATCTGACACCAAATTAGCTGTATCTCTTCCTTTTGGAGATGGTTGGGTGTTTGAAGTTATGTTTACAGGAACAGAAGTCAGAGACAGATTTTCGTGTTTATGGGCTGTAGAGGGGAGGGTGGGGGTTGGACACACTTGAGAGAGGTTTACTTTAGGTTCCTTAGCCCAGTTGGCATTAGGTTCATTGCTTAGTGTGTCCAGAAGAGGCAGCTGAGGCACCATCTGGACTGTCACTGTCCTTTTTGGATTAGTTCCCATGCTGAAATCAGTGGTTTAGTCGCTCTGTTGTTGTAGTAATCCAAAGTTGAGACAGGTGCACAATTTCCTATTACAATCCTTATTTTGCAACGCCCTAGAGCGGGAAAACAGAAACAGTCTTACTTTCTTTAAAAAGGTGCATGTCCCTCTACATCTAGATATAATAGCTTTTCTTCACATAGCAGAAAGAGGAAACCATCACTGGTACAAGAATAAATAAGTTACGAGTGATGATTATCCAAGTTGCATCTTGCATAATAAATAGCTGTTGTTAACAGTGATAACCATGCACCAAAGGATTCCATCTTAAAATGAAGAACAAAGATGCATCTCTGGGAAAAAAAAGGGAAAAATTCAAATTTGCTTTCCACTACAGTCATCCAATTACAAAGATCCAATGAACTTTTCTGCCATTCTCCACCACAATATTGGATGCCTGAATTAGATTACATTAAAAAAAAATCTACAAATGCCAGTAATATTGCTTGTGTTGCACAATTCTGAGGTTATTAATTTTTTAATTCAAAACACACTTTGGTCTAAGCAACTCATCTCACTCCCCTAAATGAAGATTTTGAAATTTTAGGGCCAACAAGATGTTATTTAATTTATATGAGCGCGCATCAGGACAGATCACCCAGTGTGGCTCTGGGTCAGCGTATGACATCCAAGTTGAGTATTTCATAGTATGGTGCCCTGTGATAAATTGCAATTTGTGACAACATTGTCATTACGGTCAGATTTTTGACAGTCTACAAAGCAAGCACTGTGACAGTATAGTGGCATTATCAACCGTCTGTGTCTGAAATATCTGCGTTGTCGTGCCCTGACTTGAGCGCAGGTTTTTAGAATAATCCCCTGTAACGCCACAGCGGCTGAAAGTGAAAATGTGAAATGAAAGTAATCCTACTTATTAAATCCCTGTTTATTATCTCACATAAGGAAAAGGCAGATTAACAGCAGCTGGTCGTTTACTGGTTTTAGGAGTGCACCACTTCTGCCATTTTTTTTTTGGAAAAAAAAATTTTTTTTTACGGTCATTGCTGTCAGGCATCTCGTTTCCTACCAGTTTCTCTCAATCAAATAAGTCAAGAGGCCAAAAAACGTTTCTCTTGATCTGTTTTCTCAACCCACAAGTAGAAAGCACAATTACAGATCGCAGGTTCGGGCCCTCATTTAGAAATCAATATACTATAGCCTCTGCACTAGCCTAGTCATCGATGCAACACCCCCCCTCCCCCTTTTTAATTGTGGAAGTCAGAGAGGAGAAGATTAGGACCATCATCCCACTCACCCTCACGGTCATTTGCACCACGGCAGCCCATCCGCACAGTATGTAAGGGCACTCTGGGGCGCCATTTAAAGAAAGGGGCAGTTGTTAGAAAAGGTGTTCGGACTACAACTAAACTATCACGGCACATTTTAGCAGAAGAACAGGTCGAGCCGTCTTGCGTTACCGTAGTGCGGTTTACTGTTGTGTCAATGCACACATATATATATATATATATATATATATATATATATATATTTATATACGAGAGCATCCCCCTGACTCGCCCGTCTGACAGTCTGACTTAAATGAGCTGTTCGGCAATTGGACCGCCGGCTAATTGCTGGTTGCGTGTGTGCATCATTTTGCAGATAAAATGACAGTTATTTGAAGAAGAAAGAAATGCAGTAGAACAGATAACATCACGCGTTGATGGCAGACACCCGTATCATCCCGATTCATCCAACAGTCCACATTTGCCAGTCCCGCCCCTCACAACACCTTCCTATATTTGACGATTTGACCTTGCGGACATGCACTATGTTCAACACGACACGAGAAAACGACACCTCCGCCGAGGCAGGGTGGAGAGCGGCTTACCTCGGGAAGACGTCACCCTCCGCTCGGATCACACGGGTTAAATCGCTGGGATGGTTTGGGGTATGATGGGGCTACCGTTTGCGTCTCCGCGTCGCCGCGAGAAAAAGGCTCCCCCACACGGAGCTGAATACGGGCGTCGGTGACATCAGGCCACGCCTCTTCCATAGGAGCGGGACGCCACGCGGAGACGCGCCAAACTCCCGCACCTGTGAATGCGCGGGAAGGGAGGTTGTCTGTACAGCGGGGTCCTTATCAAATTTGATCTCGGTGATGCCATGTCTAACAGTCAAATTTAAATAAAAGGAAGGGGGGAAAAACCCAAAAAACTAAGACAAGTTCTGTCTCCTCTTTGTTTGAGTTTAGCTGTTTCATCAAAGGTCCAAAGAGTCTGACTAAAGTGCATTCAGTGAAACCAAGCAGCATTGCGTTGGCCCTTATGGTAGTGAGTAACAGCTCATTTTGCTCCTATGATGATTTGGAGCGTGAAATGGCCAGTGTTTGGCGATCTTTCCGCTAAATTTCAAGTGCTTTAGAGCAACAGTTTACAAACTATAGGTCACAACATGTAGGTCAGGTGAATCGGCCATACTAAATTGCCCCTAGGTATGAATGTGTGTGTGTGTGTGTGTGTGTGTGTGTGTGTGTGTGTGTGTGTGTGTGTGTGTGTGTGTGTGTGTGTGTGTGTGTGTGTGATGGCCTGGTGGCCTGTCCAGGGTGTCTCCCCGCCTGCCACCCAATGACTGCTGGGATAGGCTCCAGCATCCCCATGACCCTGAGAGCAGGATAAGTGGTTCAGATAATGGATGGATGGAGGGAAGGTCACAACCAAGGCCGCGTTTCAGTACCATGGGCCTCAGGGCTACAACTTTTTCCAGGCCCCCCACCCCCCCCCCACTCCCCCAAAATCACTATCACGACTCAACTACTGCCACTTCAGCTTCAACCTACACAAATATCAACCACGCTTAATTTACATACAATCATGCATCAGCAGTCACACATGACAGCAGTTTAATATTATAATTATCGTGAACCATACATATACGATACAGAAATTACATCCCCAAAAGATACAGGCTGGCTCACTGTAGGCCAAAATCCATCTCTCTCACATATAATGCATGCATATGCATGCTTACACACACACGCACACACACACACACACACACATCGTCATCATCATCATCATCGGCGGTCGCTTGCAGCAAGTACTATTACTGTCCTCTCCGTCAGATTGTCTACTTGTGGGTCTTCAGATGGCTGTACAGGCCAAGCCGTGATCCACATATACTTTGGTGCAGTGTGGACATGGGAAAGGGATGGTGGTTGAACCTTTTCTCTCTCTCCTTGCGGTGCTGTCGCTTTATCTCTGCAGCACAGTGGAGTTCCATTCCATGACGTGCAGCTCCTTCCTGCATAGATTTCTTCCAGGATCACCTATCCAGTGCAATGTGTTCCCAGTTGCTCGATGTGATGTTGAATTTCTTCAGACTGATCTTGATATTATCTTTGAAACCTTTCTTTTGCCCACAGCTCACTGACCTTCCTTCAGCGGGGAGTACAGAATCTGTTTGGGGAGACGTGTTGGACATGCAGATGCCATGGCCTGTCCATCAGTGTTGGTGCTGCATTATTGTGGTGGTGATCCTAGTCATGTTGGCTTTCTCCAGAACGCTGATGTTGGTGCGTCTGTCCTTTCAGCTGATCCTCAGGATCTTTCAGAGCTCTTTCTGTCCACCAAGAGTTCTTAAGCTCCCTCACCCATCTCTGGATGTCCACCTTGGCTCTGAAGTGAGCCACTCTTTTAGCCTTGCAGGATATATCATTTTGCCAGGCATGAAAGGCTTTCCTTTTCTTGGAGATGAGCTGCTGTATTGCTGTGTCATTCTCATCAAACCAGTCCTGGTGTTTTCTGGACTTGTACCCAAAGCTGGTTTAGCAGGTGTCGAGGATGGTGGATTTGAGCAGCCTTCAGTGTTTCTCAGTGTCACCAGGATATTGCTGTTGGAGGGTTTCCCCAAGAGAGGCCTGAAGTCGCTGTAAGGTAGCAGTTTCATTCAGGCTTTCAAGGTTCAGTCTTGCCCAGGTCTGCTTCTTTTGAACCCTCCTGTTCCTCTTGATTTTGATGGACATCATGAAGCAGATGAGGCGACGATCTGTCCAGCAGTCATCTGCATCAATCATGGTCCTCGTGATGTTCACATCATGGCAGTCCCTAGTTCGTACAATGACATAGCCAAGAAGATGCCACTGTTTGGGGCAGGGGTGTCTCCAAGATGCTTTAAATTTGTATTTCTAGCTAAACAGAGTGTTAGCGATGGTGAAGTTGTACTGAGCACATTTGCTAAAAAACAG
This sequence comes from Lampris incognitus, assembly GCF_029633865.1. NCBI lineage: Eukaryota > Metazoa > Chordata > Actinopteri > Lampriformes > Lampridae > Lampris > Lampris incognitus. The sequence goes on along the minus strand of NC_079215.1, from coordinate 15,523,881 downwards.
CACTCCATTGGAGTTGATGTTCCCAATGCCTTCCTTTCCTATAGTGCCCTTCCAGAGGTGTTGATCCCAGCCAACCCCGGTGTTGAAGTCTGCTATAGGAGAATAATCTTATCCTCCTTGGGGAATCTTGACAGTCTTGTCTAAGCAGTTGTAGAAGGTCTGTTTTACTTCCTCTTCAGAATCTGAAGTAGGGGCATAGGCTCTCACAACTGTTGCCATCTGGTTGTCGGCAAGCACCAGACGGATGTTCATGAGATACATGAGATTCAGACAGGTGGCTGATGATCTAGTTCCTGATGGCAAATCCAACACCATGGATCCTGGGCTCATCAGCAGCTTTTCCTTTCCAGAAGAAAGTATAGACACACTTCTCCTCCGACAGTTGTCCTTTGTCTGCCCGTCGGGTTTCAGAAAGGGCAATTATGTCAATCTGTCATCTCTTCAGTTCTCTAGCGATGATTGCGGTTCTCTTCTCTGGTCTGTCACTGGTTGCACTATCCATCAGTGTTTGCACAGTCCAGGCTCCAAAGTTCATGTTTCTATGTTTCTGACTGCATGTGGGTGATCCCTCAGGACACAGTAATCCAGTCAGGAGGTTTGCAGCAGGCTATTTTTAGGGCACCTTTTGTAGCCACTTCCCCAGGTGGGGTGAGCAGAGCTGATCCTAAAGAGGGCTGCTCAGTTGTAGGTGCAGCTACCAAAGAGCTCTTTCTACCTCGTTCCAAGAACCCAGTGGTCGAATCTAGCACCCACTGGCTCATGACTATGGGCTTCCAGATCTCACAATCCTGCCCCGTTCACCACTTTCATGTTGACATAGGACTTAATCCGGGATGTTAGGGTGGATTCCCTTCATGGAGGACACCTGTTCATGACTTTGTTTAACGTGGGGAGACTGATGCACAGACAGCCACCGCACGGTCCTTGACAGAGCTGGGTCAGGATCAGGTGGCAAGGAGTCAAAGATGACTGGGGGCCCATTTCTGCTGCAGTCTTCATCTGTCTTTCCAGCCGTTGTGTTGCTTCCCCAAAGTCAGCCATCATCCTCCGCCCGTTCCAACATTGAGGTCTTGGTTGGATTGGTCTTTGTCAGGGACCTCCCCCTTTACCTTACTGCCTTGGGTAACTCTACCAGGAGCAACTCTTTACTGAAACTATTTAACCACAATAAACTATTTCTTAAATGCAATATATCAGGTCAGCAGTCTGAAGGCTTTCAAACAGCTCTATATTGTAACGTGCTTGGATAAGTAGACACGCTGGCTGTTGGTTGGCGGGTCTGACCCTTTAGTCGAGCGGTTAGCGATGTCTCCTGCAGTGCGGGCGATACGGGTTCGCTTCCCGGTCGTGGCAGTTTCTGTGGTTGCGTTGTCCCCTGAATTCGTTACATTGGTGTCAGAAGTGGGATGGAGCGACCGTAAGGCTGTCGGAGGCGTATGCGCCCTGAGGCGTGAAGGAGCTGATATGCTTAAGCGCGGGGACGCGCTTCCCGAAGGAGGAAGGTAGTGTAACGTGCATGGATAAGTAGACACGCTGGTTGGCGGGTCTGACCCTTTAGTCGAGCGGTTAGCGATGTCTTCTGCAGTGCGGGCGATACGGGTTCGCTTCCCGGCCGCGGCAGTTCCTGTGGTTGCGTTTGTTAAAGTGTGTTGTTTCCTTCTACTAATGAGACTTTACAACTCGTTTCAACCCCACTGGGCTATAAACTTTAATAATAACTTCGGCACGTAAGGTTATGCATCATGCTCGGTCCGTTATTCCAGGTGCAACAACATAAACGACCCCTGTGTAAACAAGGAACTAAACAATGGTTCCTAACAATAGTTCCTATTGTTACAGCGTGTCCCCTGAATTCGCTACAATATTATCATAATCAGAATAATAGCCTTTCTTTACACAGCACTTTTTAAAAATGTGTTGCGCTTCACAAAAAAGTGGAATGGAAATAAAAGAAAAGTTTGTGAAACATGCCACGAGGAGGGTTCGAGGTAAAGGCGGACATGGTTTTAGGCAATTAACACAGGCTTTGGTTAATAATGTCTTTCATTCATTCACTTGCACGGGCCAGTTCACTGCTCTCCTGCGAGCCACGCAGTCTCTCTCTCTGCCTGCAGCCAAGGCTAAACCACACACCCCTACCACAGTGATGTACATGATAATTTGCATATAGAGCAGGAAAGTGAGATCTGATCACAGGTGGTCACTCGAGACACATGTGTAGACACACATTCTAATGCCAGGTGTGAATTGACGTACTTAGATCTGTCCATTTCTGATCGGATCACTCGAGACGCATGTTACTGCCAGATGTTAACAGCCTCTGTGACTCCCGCTGCCCTTTCTCTCTTTTGTTTTTGCGTTTTTGAGCTCCACTTTCACATAATTTCTTTCCAGACATTTGACATTTTTGCAAACGTGGCTTTTGAAGTAAATTTCCAACCAAGCCAAGAAACTGCCATGCATAGAAACAGTTGAAGAACTGCAACTCATTCATTGGACAATAAAGACAGTCTCGTCATACATTTAACAATCACGGGGGCTTTTTTCCCAATATATTAACCTGGCAGAGAGGCAGCATGTATGTCGAAAACAGAAGGGGGCCAAGAACTGATCCTTGAGGGACACCACAACACAACTGAGCCATCAAGGAAGAAGAGTTACCCAGAACAACAGAAAAAGTTCTGATGGAGAGGTATGAGCGTAATAAACCAAGAGCCAAGCCCTGGATGCCTACCCAAGTCTCCAAGCAATGTAAGAGGATACTGTGTCAAAGGCAGCCCTTAAGTCTAAAGCAACTAAAATTGAGCAGCAACCCTACTGCAGTCAGCAGTAGGGTTGGGCATCATGAACCGGTTCCAAAATTCTGATTCCAAAGGAATCATTAAGAAATTCAAATTCGATTCTGTCTGTCGGTTCCTAAATAAATATCACTTGCGCTAAAGTTAGTTTCAGTTTCCGTGGTTGTGGCATGCAGCTTCCGTAGTTTCCGCCTCCACAAGCAGTGTTGCCAGGTCCGTGGTTTTCCCGTGGAATTGGGCTACTTTCAAGATGTTGCCGCGGGTTGTTGTTGTTTTTTTTTTTTTTTTGCCCGCGAGTTGAGGTTTTGCCTGCAAATTACATTAATTGTATATTTAAATAAAATAATTTAAAAATAGGCTATATTTTAATTTAAACACATTTCAAATTCAGCAATTTACACAACCATAGCACTGATACTCAAATCCTAATCTTAACCATTAGTGAGAAACAAGCCAAACTGACTCCAGATCAGCACTTAACACACATGGGCTTGGGACACGCCCCTCACTGGTTGGCACACAGAGTGAGCCTGCGCTCACGCCTGTCACCCACTCTCACAGTGACTTGTTGAACTAACGGAAGCTATGCTACCTAGCTACCAATCCGGGAAGAAAGAGATGACACCCGGTGAGCGGGCAAAATATGGAAAGAGAAGGAGTGGGAAAGTGAAAGCGGCCTGAGGGATTGGATAGGACGTGTGGCCGGGGATGAAACCAAAGCTTTCTGTCGGTACTGCAGAACCAAGATTCGAGCGCATCATGGTGATCTCCAAACCTGCAGCAAAACGGAGAAACACACTCGAGTTCTGGTATTAGGCTGTTTTTGGGGCTCGTTTTAGTCGCCATTGTGCTAGTTTGGGGCTAGTTTGGTTGGCTATTGTGCTGGTTTTATCACAAAGACCTGGCAACCCTGTCCTCAAGTTAAATGTTCGCCATCGTGTACCAGAGCACGCGACGGTCGAAAATGTGGGGTTGGCACAACGCCTGTGGCAAAATTATTTCGTGCAAGGGAGGATGCACAGCAAATATGGCCAAACACCTTCGCCTACATGGTGTGCACGTTAACCAGTGTAGCGTGTTTGACACGTTGCGCCGGTGTCTTGCAGCGGCGCCCTCTTCAGGCCACCCCGAGCAAACAGCAAGCAGCACCTCGTCGCAGTGGGGTAAGTGAAAATTAATAACGTTTGTCTTATTCGCAACAGCGAGACAGCAAACAACTTATACATGAGCGAATTGCTATAAACTGTGTGCAAATACCGATATGTGTTTTTTCTGTGCTGAACGCGCGCGCACACAGCCTGAGAAGGCAGATATGCTCATTTTTCTAAACAAGAACTGTTTCTAATTCAAGGAGTTTAATACCTGGTAGTCCGGACCAGGGTGGGACTGTGTCTTTATTTCTTCATCTTCATGTATGAAGACAGTCGTTGTAAATGTAAATATAAAAATGAGACATTCACACGAATGATCCGTTCTCAAAACAGAATGACTTTTTTATTTTTTAAATAAAAATGTCTTGTGTGAAATAAGCATGTGACCTGTTTTGACCCCGCCTCTCAAAGAACCGGAATCGAGAATCGTCAAGAACCGGAATTGAAAAGCGGAATCGGAATCGTTTAAATCCAAACGATGCCCAACCCCAGTCAGCAGTAGGTCATTAGTAACCTTAACAAGAGCTGCACTATGAGGAGCTCTAAAACCAGACTGGAAACTGCCAAAAACAATATTAGTATTCATAAAAGATATCAGTTGAGATGAAATTACTTTCTCCAGAACCTTAGATAAACGGGACAATTTGGAGATTGGCCTTTAGTTACTTAAGGACAGGGGATCCGAATTAGCCTTTTTAGCAATGGGTGAACAATGGCATGCTTAAAACTGCCTGGAAAAGAACCAGAGGCCAGAGAATTATTAAGAATTTGCAGAATAATGAAGCTAATGGTGAACAATACCTCCCTGAGCAGCTTAGTGGTGATGATGTCTAAGAATCTCTTCTTCATACGGGAGATTTTGCTCTCTAACACTGAAATTATAATGGCTTGAAATTGGGTAAAAGAGGGAGAATTAACATGGGGAGTGGAAAGAATGGAAGGGTCAGGCAGTATTTGGGGCCTGATATTCTCCACTTTATTTGAAAATGAGTGAGAATTCTTTTGGACAGCTCAACATCAAGTTCAGAAAAAGACGTGGAGGGACCATTAGTAACAGAATCAATTACCCTAAAGAGAACTTTAGCATTGTGGTTATTTCTAGATATCAGTTCAGAGAAGTAAGCCAGTCTCACATCCTTGACTGACATCTGGTAAATTAACATTTGGTTTTTAAGGGTGTTATCTGCTATTTCGGACTTGTTGACCTTCCATTGTCGTTCAGATTTTCTAAAGGGTCTTTTAAGGGCTTTTACATGGTGCAGTTTGGTCGAGGATGGATAGGCACTGCTCATTAAATGAATTTAACAGTAAATCTGGATTGAAAGGGGATATACTAGTGGAATTAAAGGGTGAGGAATTAAAAGCATGACAGAATTTAACTGCAGAGCCAGTGTTGAATGCAAGAGCCTACTGTGGGGTAGAGACTAGCAACAGCCAGCTGTAGTGGAACTTTATAAACAACAGCTTTAATGGAATGGGAATGGAAAGGACAACATAAACAAATATTAAAATCACCAAGAATAAGCACCTTGTCATATTTAGCTATAACAATGGATAGAAGCTCAGAAAACTCAGAAATAAAGCTAACTGAATTAGGGGGCCTATAAAAAAAGATGCACAGTAAAGGGGGGGGGGCAGTGATTAAACAACAAACTTATAAAAAACAGCTAGGTCACCTCCTCTTCCAGAGGGCCTGGGAATATGAAAATATGCAAAATCAGGGGGTGCCTATCCTCAATCAGGGGAACAGCGTCCCCTGGGGACAGCCATGTCTCAGTAATCATAAAAAAGTCCGCATTGTTAGAAACAATAAAATCTCAGTAAAACAAGAACAAAACAATAAAGAATTAAAAACGATAAGATTAGTGATAAAGGACTTATTACCAAGAGATTTCACATTGAAGAGGCCAACGTTCTTTGGTGTCAAAGCAAAGTTAAAGCCAATGGCAGTAGAGTAAATAGGACACGAATGCAGATATTTGCTCCAGATATTCGGGTGTTGTTGAAGAAGAAGAAGAAATGAAGATGGGTCTTCCCTTCCTCACGCCTTCTTTTATTAATAGTTACTGGTGGTCAGCCCAATGCAACCTACGTATTTTTGACTAAACGCTTTTGTTGATTTTGGCTATGACTTATCAGAAACAAACTTGTAGAAAAAAGAACAAGGGGCATTGTGGAGAATAGTGCCTAGTGTGTGTGTGTGTGTGTGTGTGTGTGTGTGTGTGTGTGTGTGTGTGTGTGTGTGTGTGTGTGTATAAGATATTGCCATCATTCAGTGCAGAATCCAGAGGTTCTTCGCAGTTATAGCGTAACACTGGCGGCATCTTGTGGCGTAATTGGGAAATGCAACTACTTAGACGAGCGCATGAGCTGAACACCTAAGAGCTCTGTTGAACTGCCGAATTCAACAAAACAAACTTCATTTGTAGACTGTAACTAATGGCAACAGTTACTCTGGATGATTTCAGACTCTGACCTCTGAAGAGTCCTGATGCTGACACAGCCCTGTATTCTAACAGTGTTATATGAAGGAATTTGAATGCAAGCTTGTCGCTCGAGGACTCATTTATGAAGAGATCCTTTGAGCTTTATTTTCTGCATAGAGCAATGGTTCTCAGCCTTTCCGAGTCACGACCCCTAGAATAATCAGGTTGGTGTTTGTGGACCCCCCCCCCAAAAAAAGCACTGGGACATTTAACTCGCAACACCCTGATGCAAACACATTGATCGCTCATAAACTGTCTGCCCGAGACCGTTCAGGGATTACTGTCATATAACACATGAAAGCTGCCAAACTCACACAGGAAGACCACTAGTCTGCCCATAGAAGGGACAACAGCTAAATCAATTTTGGCTTTAATTTGTGTTTTTATATTTATTGAAATAACTGCACCTCATGTGCACACACACCTTGACTCTCACAAACACACTCAATAAAATCTATTTTAAGGCAAATTATATCACTGGTACAGGCAATGTAATGTAAAAACCATTGCCCAGTCTAAAATATGTGATTTTATTTTTTTCTCCTCAACCATCTGGCGACCCCCGGAAATTAACTAGCGACCCTTTGGGGGTCCTGACCCCCCAAGTTGAGAACCAATGGTATCGAGCTTACATACATTTTTCTAAATGTTATGTACAGAACGATCTGCTGTCTATTTAGCTCTACGTTTTTTTAGTGCAGCCAACATCAGTCACATGTCTTTCATCTAAAATTTTAGATTTATTTTGAACATAAGCAGGAACTTGGAAAATATGGCCGATTTATTGCTCAGACCCATTCTTTTCTTTGTTTACATTCATTTTTTAAAAGTGACTCATATCTGATATCAGTGTGTACACACACCCTTTCTTTCCCTACACTTGTCCCACTTGTACCACAGGTATGTTTCCTTATCTCATTTGACTGTTGTTTCACTGAATCAATAGCAGAACAGCCGCATGGTCACAACTTGAGCTGCCCAAAAATGCCTGCTCCATGATTTTTTTTTTGTTTTGTTCATACTTTTCTAATAATAATAATAATAATTCAGTCTTTGTCACAGTTGACAAAAAAAAGGCAAAATTGAGTCAGATTTGAGGTGCCATCTGCACATAGCCTCTCTGATACCTGTGGTGACAGATAAACTGCATTTGTTGCTTCCCTGCTAAATGAGAGTAAAGTCTGCGGAGGATGTTGCTGTGAGTCTCTTTCTCCAGTCCCACAGAACTCATGCAGGGTCATTCTCATGACAAGGGCCAAGCTCCAACCTGTGGGCAGAGCAACTGATGGCCACTGCTGACCGTTGGTTAAAAAGAAGGTGTGGCCCCTTAAGGCAAAAATAACACTGGCCCGACGCCTATTATGCTAATGGTTTGTTTAATTATATGGACCGGTGTCTATACATTTTTATTTTCAAATGGGTATTTTCATTTATTTGTTCATAATTTTGGCGTCACTTTTTGTCTCTTTCACTCCGCGTAAATGCCCGAGTGACTATAATTCTTGTTCATTTGCAGATAGTTCATCATTTTGGTTCGCGATTACAGCAAAAACACAGGCTGGTTTTCTGCCACGTTTTCTTGCTGTCCGCCACACCAGTCTTCGCTCCCCCCGTGTGACGTAATTCATGTTCAGACAGTATGCAAATTAGCCGATGGCGCCATCTGGCGAGCGGAGCTGCCGGTGACTTCCCTTACAGAAAAGGAAAGAGGGGCAGCGTTGTGCGTTTGGCTGCGAAGAAGTGCAGCCCAGTAACCATGAACGTGTTGATGATGTGGATATGTATGGATTAGCTATTGCCTTTAATATGTCAGTGATGGAAAGTATATATAAAAAAAGACATTTATTTCCATGTGACTCTACAGGATGGCAGCGTTAGCCAGGGGGTCGTCATAACCTACTATGCAGCTAAACCGCAACTTCGAACGAGGCTGAACTTGGCTTCTTCATTCTACAGTTTCTATTCGAATTTTCCTGTCCACCTTAAAAGTGACGGTATGTCGCCTATAGGGGGCTCTGTTTAGTCATTTTTCAAAAGAGTACTCTAAGGCTTTGGTTCACAACCTGGGAGCCGGGACCCCCAATTTCCAGGGATCGCCAGATGGTTGTGGAGAAAAAATAATATTTAGACTGGGGAATGGTTTTTACAATACACTGCCTGTACCAGTGGTTTAATTCGCCTTAGAATATAGTTTATTGTGTGTTTGTGAGAGCCAAAGTGTGTGTGCGGATGAGGTGCCGTTATTTCAACAAACCTAAAAACACCAATTAAAGCCAAAATCGAGTTAGTTGTTGTTCTGATTGTGGGCAAAGCCATGGTCGTCCTGTGTGAGTTTGGTAACGTTCATGCGTTATGTCTTGATGCATGCTCAATAATCCAGGTAAGGAAATCAAGGAAGGTTGAATCAGTTCATCTGGATACAACGTTTATTGACAGATACGTTTCATCACTCAGCTGAGTGACATCGTCAGTCTAAACTGACTGTCGGTATCCCACCCTTATGTAACGGGGGCAGTCCTATGCTGTTCTGTGCTGGTCAGCCTGCTGCACGCCCGTCACTTCCATCATCAGCTCTGCGTTGTGTTCTATTTTCGGTGGGGTCCCAGGTGTTATGGGGGGCCCTCAGTCTCTCATCATCATCATCATCATCATAATCAAGGAAGGAGGGGGGACACACAGGACTCTATTTGGCTCACCTTGCCATTTATTTTGGTTTCAAACCCTTCGACAACCGTCCAGTCCTCCAGCAGGAGCGGTGTTTCTTACGGACGTGGGGGTCGAAGTTCAACCACTGCCCGGACTCCACTCGTGTGCGTTAGAAGTAGAAACCGTCCACGGGACTCCGATGTAAGAAAGGATAAACAAGTATTTTATCCCACAGCTTGCAGTATCTTCTTACAGGGATACTCAAGGTTACGTTCTCCTCAACCCGCAAAACTGTCCCACGGTAAGAAACACGCGTGGCTCGGCTCGATTGCTGCTTGAGACTCCTCCCACAAAACAAAAATGGCCTCTCCCGCGTTCCGTCTTCCGTGTACCCATAAGACCTCTCTCTTAAAACGACAGTACACGTATATGACGGTCGTTGTAAAACACATAAAAGTAAATAATGACATAAAATAAAATGTAGTAAACACAAATAACAGCACACAGACAGGATTTGGTGATATTTCATACTCAAACAAAATAAAATAAAAACATTAATTTTAACCTGGTTACATTCACCCCTCCTGAAATTCACCAACATCCTGACAGCAGGATAAAAAGAGAAAGAGGAAAGGAAAAGCCCATCACTGACTACTGGCACAAGTGAAAAGAAGGACCTAGTCCTCCAGTCAACTTAGGAGCTACCTCGGTTACGAGGTCCAGAAAATAATGAGGTTGATCAAGTCTCAGAATTCCCTTAGATCAATGTGACGCCTGATACGCCACACCATGCACTTGGCCCAAAACAACCCTGTCTGATAGACACCTAATAACTCACATTAAACTAGTTTGAATGACTCCAACCTCCATCAAAGTTCAAACCCTCACACTCCGTAGAAATGGCATCTGAGCCATAGATTCTATTAACCTGTTCACTGACCTCACCACCCTCCCTGTGCGTGTCCTAACCCGACCATCGCTCTCTACTTGTGTGCGTGAGACAGTGCGAGCTGCAACATCTGTATCGAGTGAGGGTGGTGCCCCTGTGTGCGAATCAGTGTGAGATATAACACCTACATCGAGTGAGTGTGATGCCTCTATGTGTGGTGCATGTGTGTTGTGTGGTGCGTGTGTTTTGGGTGGAGACTGAGCAGTGGCCCCCACAGGACTGACTACCAGACTAGACGGAATGAACTCTTCCGCTTCTGCCCACTCAGATCTAGGTGAGTCTCCAAGTGATGAGACTGCTAGCCCCACTGCATCCCCTGAGACCATCAGGCCATCTGCACTGTCCTCCTCATTGGACCCTGCGCAGTCAAGCAACTGACTGGTTGTACTGGACTCCTCACCCTGATCTAACTCAGGGAGGGGCAAGAAGTTGACCTCCAACAAACGGTTCCTGTGCACCACCCTGGTGTGCCCCTCTGCATCCTGAATCTTGTAGACGTGGATATTGGGGTTGACACCGACAACCGTGTACACTCCGTTCTCCCATTTGTCAGCCAACTTTCTCTTCCCTCGCTCACTCTGGTTCGCAACCAAAACACGATCCCCGACAGACAGGACAGTGCCCTTGGCATGTCTGTTGTACTGTCGCGCCTGATGCTGCTGCTCAGCCGTGGAGTGCTTCTGAGCGATCTCCATTGCACTCCTTAGACAGGAAAGCAGAGACTGAGCATAAGAGTCATAATCAACAACGTGAGGGTCATGCAAAACCTGCCTGAACATAACATCCACCGGCAGTCTTGGGACACGCCCATACATCAGGAAGAAAGGCGCGTAACCCGTGGTCTCGTGAACAGTGGCATTGTACGCGAGCGTGAGAGAATGGATCTGCTGAGGCCACTGTTGCTTCTGCTGAAGCGGAAGGGAACGGAGCATATTCCCCATCGTGCGATTAAACCGCTCTGTCCCGCCATTACCCATAGGATGGTAGGCCGTCGTGTGGGACTTCGCTACACCCGCCAACCTGACAAGCTCTGCAATCAGGTTGCTCTCAAAGTTTGTGCCCTGGTCAGAATGTATTCTCTCCGGAAACCCGTAAACACAGAATACATGATCCCAGAGTTTCTTGGCGACCTGCTTCGCTGTCTGATTGGCGCAGGGGAATGCGTGAGCAAGCTTAGTGAAGTGGTCAGTAACCACTAGGACATCGACCGACCGCTGCTTACTGTCCTCAGCGGACCAGAAATCCATACACACAAGCTGCATCGGTGCGGAGGTTTTAATGCTCTCCAGGGGCGCGCAAGCAGCTGGCTCTGGGGTCTTCCCAAACACACATCTCCGACAGCATCTGACATATGCTCTGATATCCCTCTCCATGTCAGGCCAATAAAAACGCTGCCTTGCAAGAGAGAGAGTACGGTCCTGGCCCTGATGACCAGCGTGATCGTGGATGCCAGACAGTGCCTTGTCTTTCAGACTCAGAGGTAAAACATACTGAGACCTCCTCTGCTTGGACACTGGGTCCTTTGTCACCCTGTACAAGACACCATCATTGACTTCCAACTTCTCCCACTGTTTCAGCAGCCTGAGGACCTTCTGGTCAGCACCATGCCTCTCACGCCTCGATGGCCGCTTCCGAACAGCGACAAAGGGCAACACCTTGGAGATGCAGGGGTCCTGCTCCTGACTCAACCTGAGCTCCTCGGTGGATAACATTGGCAGTGTAACCTGACCACCCGACAGATGCTGAACGTGCTGGACCAAACTGAGTGCTGTGAATACTGATGCATCAGGCCAGTCACATTTGGCTTGACAAAAAGCCCTGACCTCAGCTGCATCACAAGCAAACCCAGATCGCGCACTACTCAGTGTTTGGGACTGGCAACTGAGTCTGAAAACATCCTGCACAGAGTCCCCCTCAACCCCGTCGGCTTCCTGAACAAGGGCCGGGTAGGGCTCCCTAAGTAGCCTCTGACTGACGGGCTTGGAAAAAGGGTCGCGACTCAATGCATCCGCCACCACGTTTTTCTTCCCTGGCAGGTGTTTGAGATCGAAGGTGTAAGACGCCAACTTAGACACCCAGCGGATCTCACACGCGTCAAGCTTCGGCTTCGTTAGGAGATAAGTCAGCGGATTATTATCTGTCCAAACGGTGAAGCTTTGACCCTTCAGCCAGTGGCTGAACTTTTCACAAACACTCCACTTCAGCGCCATGAACTCCAGTCTATGAGCTGGATACTTCCGCTGTGAGGCACTGAGGGACTTGCTTGCAAAACCAACAGGTCTGGCCTTGGACTCTCCTCGGGGCACTTGAGACAGCACCGCGCCGAGTCCGTCCAAAGACGCATCGACCGACAAAATGAAAGGCACCTCAAAGTCTGGATGGGCAAGCACCACACACTCCAGTAACATCGTCTTCAACAGATCAAATGCTTCCCCACATTCCACCGTCCAGTCTGCGGAGGTAAGCTTACGGAAGCTGCCATGGGGCTTCTTATCCTTAGCCGACCTCCCCCTCCTCTTTTGTCCAGCTGTAAGGGCGAACAGGGGCTTAGCCACGGAGGAGCAGTTCGGGAGGAAATGCTGGTAGTAAAATACCATACCAAGGAAAGATTTGATCCTACGAACAGAAGGCGTGCACCCATCACCTTCCATGAGATCCTGCACTGTCATGTTGGAGATGACCTCTACTTTGGAGGGATCGACAGACACACCTCCGCCATCAACCACGTGGCCCAAAAACCGCACCCGCTTCTGCAGCAGATGACACTTCTTCGGAGCCAGTTTCAAGTTGTTCTCCCTCAACCTCTGAAACACAGTGCGGAGCCTCGACAGAGCCTCAACCTCTGACGGCGCGAAGACAAGAAGATCATCAAGATAGCACAAAAGCTTCGTGAAGTTCAGATCCCCAAAGATCCCAATCATCATTCTCATGAAGGCTGCAGGGCTATTACAAAGGCCCTGTGGCATGCGATTGTATTCATGCAACCCAAGGGGAGTCGTGAAAGCAGTGTACTTCTTGTCATCTTCATGCATTGGGATGTTGAAGAAGCCAGAGGTGAGGTCCATCGTACTAAAGAGGCAGTTACCACCCAGCGCGGCAAGACAGTCCGACTGGTGTGGCAAGGGATGAGCGTCTTTCAAGGTCCGAGCATTCAGCCATCTGAAATCAGTGCAGATCCGAAGCCCGCCATCCTTCTTCCATACCATAACCAGCGGTGAAGCGTATGCGCTCGAGGACTTCCGGATAATCCCTTTCTCCTCCATATCAGTGAGAACCTGTCTCAACTTCTGATAGTGGGCTGGGGGAACCCTCCTGTAGGGCAAGCGAAAGGGGCGCTCATCCACCAGATGGATGCGATGTGTGTATCCTGTGACCTCGCCACAGTCCAGAGAGTCCCTGGAGAAGATGTCATGGTACTCGGTGAGCAGCTGAGTGAGCTGGGACTTGCATGCCTCACTAACCTGACAGGAGCTGAGGTCAATGTCACTGAGTCCGAGCTCTGACAAACTCCTAGCCGGCTGGACAGGGGGACAGGCACTATCTGTGGCGTTGGACTCATGCCTCCCTGCAACTGATTGCAGTCCCTGGAAAACATTAAAGTCCTCAATCGCCAAGCATGGAAACACATCAGCCAACTTGCAGTTCCTTTTCAGTGTGATGGCTTTGTCAGATGGATTGACAACAGTCATGGGTACCCACCTATCACCCCAGAGCGGTGTGACAAGTCGACCTACGAGGACACTGCGTGGCATGGCCTTGGAGTCTGTCGGCTCCACAACAACAGTGCTTCCAGCTGACATAGGCACCTTAGCAGGAAGTCTGCCCCAGACTAAGTGCTCGTGCCTCGGTAAGAGTGTCACGGCCTGGGTGAGCTTAACAGTACCTATCTTCTCAGGAACTGCACCACCCCTCCAGCGCTCTACATTCGTGAACATGGACAAGAACTGTTCAACGTCAGGACTAGACGGATGTTCCTGTCTGGACGCGATGTCCCAGTACTCAGTACCACTCTTGAGTACATGGGCCACATGTTTAATGACGTTTGTGCCGACTATCAGATCATCATGCTGACCGGGCACGACCAGAGTGGGTATGACAAAGGAAACACCATAAAGCTGCATGTTGAGGTCATAAAAACCATCAGGCCTAGTCTCCAGACCACCGCAGCCAATCAAGACAATGTTCTCTTCAGGCTGCTGCTTCTCAGGTAAAACACCCCCAGAGCGGAGCTTCTCTACTGCATTTTCACTGATACTGCATGACATAGAGCCAGTATCCAACATGCCATTAAGCTGCACACTCTGGTTGATAAGAACAGGAGCATAGAACAAGTCACTGAAAGCCTGAATCCTCTGTGTCGCCTGAATGACCATACGCGAACCCTGAGGTGCTTTGGCACACTTGTCTTCATACAAGTGAGCCAGGTCGGAGACATCAGTGAGGGATACATCTACATTACCCACACCATCCCTCTCTAGGTGTGGGTTTAGTAGTTTAACGGACGAGACTGACGACCAGCTCTTCCACCAGGCTGAGAACGGAGCTGGTTGGGCGGCTGAGGGTGAGGACAGTCCCTCTTCCAATGACCAGGAGACAAACAGTTTATACATCGGTTCTCCCGGCTGCAGTGGGAAAATGTGGAGTGATCCGGAGACTTACAAACCCTGCACAACCTCTGCGGTGCGTCTGACACCTGCCCTGCGGCGCTAGCTGGCGGTTGAGTCTGCGTCGGTGTCCGGACTGCAGCGCTAACTGGAACCTGAGTCTGCATTTTGACCAAACGGTCTAGCAAGCTCACCAAACTCCTCATATAATCATCACCGCCAGAGACAGGTGCAGGAGACGGTGTAGGAGACCTTGCACAAAATGGTATAGGAGATGACGCATGAGCCGGGACGGGAGATAGCACCACCGGCACGGTCGTGTTCAAGTCGGGAGCCATGTCGACTACAGGGACATGAACCTGTGAATGGAACCTACGCTCTACCGCGCCTGCTTCACGTTGTCCACCTGCAGCAACACGGGACTTCCTCTGCAGCATGTGCTCATCAAGCCTCTCCTGGATCTCGCTAGCAGACCATTTCCCTGCGGACTTGAACTTAAAAACATTGGCAAGAGACTGATCTGGACAGTGTTTGATAAACATCATGCTTACCTCGTGGCTTGGCTCTTCAATACTACGGCCCTGCCACTTCAAGCATTCGTCAGCCACCTCCACTGTCTTATTAAGCCTAATCCAATACTCCATAGCGTCCTCACCTGGCTTGGGCAGCGTACTGTAAAAGTCCGCCAGGGGCATGCTCGAGTATGTGAAGTCACTAAAGTGTTGCTTCAGTACATCAAAAATAATGTGGGGGTTCGCTATGTGGTCGACAGATGTGTTGCGCAGCTTTATCCTCACCACGTCCCCTGCTTTCCCCATAAGCTTAGCTAGAATCTCATGTGACTGCTCACTAACTGGAATGGCTCGCTTCCTCAAATACAAAGTCATAAGGCTCTCCCACTCATGAACTGTAAACTTATCAGAGCTATCGCCCCTGAAAATAGGAGGCTCCCTAGCGTCTGTCTGCATTACTACTCTAACACTAGGAGCTGTCTCCGAACACGGTTCAGCAGACCTAGCACTGTCTGTGTGTGTGTTTCTAAGCATTTGTGTTTCCTGCAGCTTAGCAGTGATTGACTCTCCTATCTTCTCTGCTAACCGAGTAATGAGCATGGCTAACTCACCCACTGGCTGCTCGCTGTTACCCAGCACAGCCCCTTTGCTGATAACTGGCCTGGCCCATTCTACGTAGCGTGTGGAGGTGAACTGAGGAGTGCCAAATGTGGTCGGGTCTCTAGGTCCTGGTGCTCTGGTGTCTGGTTCTCCGCCCTCTAAGAGCTGCCCGAAACTCCTACCTACACCTAGCCGTAAACCCCCACCCACATCTAACTGGTACCCCCTCTCCATAGCACACTGGCGATCCAAAAGATCCTGATCAGCAATGTTACCCCCACCTACGTACGAACCACCCTCTGCCATGTTCCTACCTCTAACACTCAGATAAAATAAAAAATAAAATAAAAAAGTGAAAAGCTCAATTCATTTAAATAATTGAATCTAGAAATCACTAAGAGATTGAAACAATCACACACAATCAACAAATTCACCAATAGATTAATCACATATGCACATATCCAGTAGTTTAGATCAATAGATTATTCACACGAGTCCTTCAATCACATCAACATTAACCTTTTTTTCCTTTTTTTTCGTGTGTTTTTCTTCCTTCAGTATATACAAATGTCCTGTTCACAAGCCCAGTCCATGGTAACCACAGCTATGACTGTTCAGTGTCCACACAGCTCAACTCCAGTCCACTGTAACATGAGTGTACAGTCTATAGAAATACCTGAGGACGTCTGGGGCTTGATGACGACAGCAGCCTCCCGCGGCGAGCAACTGATGTCACTCTCAGAATCCAGGAGGGTCACGGCACCAATGTAACGGGGGCAGTCCTATGCTGTTCTGTGCTGGTCAGCCTGCTGCACGCCCGTCACTTCCATCATCAGCTCTGCGTTGTGTTCTATTTTCGGTGGGGTCCCAGGTGTTATGGGGGGCCCTCAGTCTCTCATCATCATCATCATCATCATAATCAAGGAAGGAGGGGGGACACACAGGACTCTATTTGGCTCACCTTGCCATTTATTTTGGTTTCAAACCCTTCGACAACCGTCCAGTCCTCCAGCAGGAGCGGTGTTTCTTACGGACGTGGGGGTCGAAGTTCAACCACTGCCCGGACTCCACTCGTGTGCGTTAGAAGTAGAAACCGTCCACGGGACTCCGATGTAAGAAAGGATAAACAAGTATTTTATCCCACAGCTTGCAGTATCTTCTTACAGGGATACTCAAGGTTACGTTCTCCTCAACCCGCAAAACTGTCCCACGGTAAGAAACACGCGTGGCTCGGCTCGATTGCTGCTTGAGACTCCTCCCACAAAACAAAAATGGCCTCTCCCGCGTTCCGTCTTCCGTGTACCCATAAGACCTCTCTCTTAAAACGACAGTACACGTATATGACGGTCGTTGTAAAACACATAAAAGTAAATAATGACATAAAATAAAATGTAGTAAACACAAATAACAGCACACAGACAGGATTTGGTGATATTTCATACTCAAACAAAATAAAATAAAAACATTAATTTTAACCTGGTTACACTTACAAGCAATACAGTTTCATATCGCAGTATACCTGAACAGTCTCGGGCAGACAGTTTATGAGTGACCAATGTGTTTGCATCGGGGTGTTGTGAGTTAAATGCCCCAGTTCTATTTTGGGGGGGGGGGTCTGCAAACACCAACCTGATTATTCTGGGGGGGGGGGTCATGACTTGAAAAGGTTGAGAACCATTGCATAAGGAATAAAGTAAACATCCTCGATCAAAAGAAGGAGAAAATAAACAGTGACTGTCCAGTTTGCATTTTTGTGTGGAATGTATTTCAGAATGGGGAAGTCTATATTAAAACACTCACAATAACAAAACGTTATGTTAGACCGTAATTAAATGAGCAAATAATGTGATTGCACTTATTGCTTATTTATCGTGGTTCTCCTTCCTAAATATCCAAAAGTCTCAACAATCTGACACTGTGGTGCCACACTGTATAACAGACTACCAAAATCCTGAATTAAAAGATATTTTATTGTGGCAGTTCTTTATTATGACCCTCTGAACATGACACGTGTGGTTATGCAGTCATAATGCCGTGTGATTGCAATTCCTGCTTAATTACCACGGTTCTTCCTCCTTAATAACAAAAAGTCGCAACAACTATTTATCATTTACCTTCTTCCCCTTGGCAACATCCTCTGGCACCATGGTGTTCATTTCCACTGCTACGCTGATGACATGCAGCTCTACCTATCGACCAAACCCTCCTCTACTCCCTCCCCTCTCCTTAACCAACTGCCTCCAAGACATCAGGACTTGGATGACTAAAAATGTCCTGAAATTCAATATTAATAAGACAGGTTTTGCTCATCGGCTCCAAATCTACCTTGTCCAAATCGCCCAATCTCGACATCACCATTGACGGTGTCACTGTTGCACGCTCCACCCATGTCAACAGTCTCGGCGTTATCTTGGACAGTACACTCTCCTGCGAACCTCACACCAAAAAACATCAGCTGGACTCCATTTGGTCATCTTTGCAACATTTTCAGACTTCACCCAGCCCTGTGTCAGTCCTCCCCTGAATTCCTGGTCCATGCTTTTGTCACACCCCGGCTTGACTACTGCAGTGCTGTTCTCTGCAGCATCCCTACCAATTTACTTAAGAGACCCCAACTCAAACAAAGCTGAGCTGCTTGACTCATCACGCAGACTCGGTCTAGTGACCGAATCACTCCACTTCTAATCCGGCCTCACTGACTCCCCATTGAATACCGCATAAAAGATCCTTCTGCTCGCCTTTAAAGCCCTCCATACCCCCCCCATCTACCTCTCTGAAGTCCTCCACAGTAATCCCCTCCCGTACCCTTACATCCTCCTCAGCTGGTCTTCTGTCTGTCCCTTCTGCATGGCTCAATGTTGTAATTCAGCAGTGTCATGCTCAGTTATATAGTGTGACACCACAGTGTCAGATTGTTGAGGTTTTTTTATATTTAGGAAGGAGAACCATGGTAAAATGCAATCACGTTATTAAATCATTTAATTATAGTCTAACATGCCATGTTTATTATTAAAATATAGATTTTCCGCATTGTGGAATACATTCCACACAAAAATGCGAAGAGGACAGCCACTGTTTATTTAACATGTTCTTTAGATTGAGGACGTTTACTGTGTTCCTCATATCACAGAAAGTTGAATCAGTTCATCTGGACACAAAGTTTGTCATAACGTTTAATAAACGTTGTGTCTAAATGAACTGATTCAGCTTTCTATGATTATTGAGCATGCATAAAGACTTGTATTCCTTATAGAGTACTTTTGGGAAAATTGGCTAAACAGCGCCCCCTACAGGCGACATGATGTCACTTTTAAGGTGGAACAGAAAATTCAAATTCGAAGCCACGTACAGCCAAGTACAAACTGAAATTAGTTCCACTATATTTGTCAGTTTCCCCGATAATTTGCTCAGGTGTGATTTTCTTTATGTTAACCATCAGATGAGGTCGACATTGTTCGCTTTGTTTGAATCAGCCTCCTGAAATACAAACCATTTAATGTCTGATAAACGTCACCTGTAGCTGCTGCGACCGCAGCATCTCTTTTGCCATTACGCTGACACACAACGCTGAGCAACATTCAAAATTAAACATAATTTGCAATGCAGCTGCCACCTTTACATGTCGAAAATAGCAAGTTTTTAATATATAAAATAAAAATCTGTATGTAGAGTAAGCATAAGTATGCCATCTAAACGCTTTGTCCAAGTGCTGCTGCTGATTTTCCAGCGCCGCACGACCCGTCTGCCAAAACATAACGCAACCGGCGTGCGTGAACTCGGGAGCTGTTGTCAATAGAGACGCGACCAGGTAGCCTAGCTAATCAAAGGTACTGTAACTGACGTTCGCCGGTCATATCGCTGTTGTTTGATACCGTTATCAGTCTGCAGGAGAAGGTCGTGACCACAGATTAATCTAACCGGAGTACTAGCAGGAAAACGTTTGCAAGTAAGTTTGCATCAATTGCTCCGCTCGGGAGTCGTCGCTAGCGCAGCTCGGCGGCTAAGCTAGCTCGTTAAGCTAACGCGTTGCCAACCTGTTGTGCATAGTCAAGCTGAACGGCTGGCAAGTTGGGTTGTTGTAGTTGCTAAATTAGTAACCTAACGTTGAAGCTCGGATTTGTGTGGTCGTCCGTTTTACTAACCCATCTCGGAGGCATATGCTACGAGACCATATAACGTGTGTCGTGGAGTCGGTGTGTGAACGATCGCTGTGACTTGATTTGATGTCGAGGTTAGCGGCGTGTCGTCCCAACGGCCCCTTTGTAGCCAATTAAGATTAACGTTAGTTAACAAGCTGCAGAACGACGTCACCATCCTGGCCAGTGCCGGTAAAACACAGTCACGTTTATACTGGTGGTAAACGTCTACAGTTCAGCGTTAACAATGTCACTTCAGCTTATCACGCACCCCCCCCCCTCGTCATTGTCCTCTGTCAAGTATTCAGATCGTTGGTAAATTCTCGAAATTCAGATTCTCAGCATTGACTTTAGTTTTGGTTTTCCACCCCAAAACAATGGCTATTGTTATTCGAGCCAGCGTTAACTAGCAGAGACGCATCGGACGATCTTATTTATTTATTTATTTATTTTAATGAATGGAGCCATGTGTTCACATGGAAACTATTTGCTACTGAATGTTCCCCTTCCCTCGGGTCCAGCATTTATTGAGCTGTTCTTTATTTGAAGTGCTGTCTTAACAACACTTCACTGTCCAGAGGAATACATGGAAGATCCTTTCAGTTCAAATACCAGAGTTAGTCAGCACATTTCTTTACACTCAGTCACAGGATTAGAATTTCTGCAGAGAGAGAAACACTCACCGGTAGGGAAAGTGCTCAGCAAATAAGGAGCAAAGTTGACAGCTGATGATTGCTTATGTCACGAAACAGGCTGTTGACTCACTGGAGAATTTCTGTAGATGTATTTTGGTGATTTAATGAGTTGTCCAACGGGTGTTCATTTGAAGACTTGCAAAAGGTACTGAATGGCATAAATAGAGCTATTGATTTGCTGCCCTTAATGTAGTGATTGATGTCTGTGTTACTGTTGGCGTTGTAGAAGATGCTGGGGTATATCTTGGAGTACCTCTACACATCCTTTCTGCGGTACTGGCTGAAGTGGATCATTAGACAAGCAACAGGAAAGTGTGAGCTGCAGAGAATATGTTCAGGATACAAGCCAGGGGCAAACAGGACAGCCAAAGCAGGTGAGTTACTCAAGTCTAAGTCTGCCTCTAATCATGTATAAGTCTGCCTCTAATCATGTCTTGTGTTTGTAAAATTGATATATACCAATTTTTCCCCATTACAGAGTACTCTCTTCAGTCATCAAAGAATAAGGTAAGGACATTCTGTCTATGTTCGTAATGTGTAGTATGTGATGTTTTTTTTCTTGCAGATGATCCTGTCTCATTCCAGTTTTGATAGTTGTTGCTCTCAAAAGAATGCCTTGAAATGTGATATATTATGATTAGCAGTGAGGCGAGATGATTGCTATTGCATCTTAATAAATGTAAATAAAACGCCAGTTAATGTCTGTACCTGAGGTGGCATTATCCAATCATCTGTCAGCTAATGTCTTTAGTGTAGAACTTTTCATGAGAATTCAATCAGTCAGTCTTCATCTTTTTCTAACGCGTACCCAACTTTTAAAATTTGATGACTCCGTCTGTCAGCGCTGATCATAACCAGAAAAACATTTTTGATTGGTGGTTCATTAATTGCATGGACAGTTGCATATACATGGTTTTCAGCACTGAAATTTGAAGTTGACTTTGAATTCCCCATTATTTCTCCAGAGTAGGCTACATTACATATTGCTTAGTAGCTTGTAATTCTACACGGCTTCACTTTTAAACTTGACTCTGCCAGCGTTTTTACTTTCTATTGATCCCATTATTTCCTTTTGTAGGTTCTAAGAGATGCTTTGCAAACCGACGAGGACAATTTGGAGCAGCGTGTGGATCAAATTGTGCAGGAAAAGAATGTCAAATATCAGAAAGATCCGATGTAAAGTTGCTTCTTCTTTGATTTTTACTTTATCTGAAAGTTGAAGTCCAATTTGTTTGTAGAGACGTGATTACAATGACGTGCCTCGGTCGCATGTCTCTCTTGCCATTTCCATTCTTCCAGGTTCAAGAAGAGCTTGCACCTTTGCCTATTACAAATAGTTGGATACAGGAGCCTGTACAAATCAGTGGAGGACTTGAGAAAGGAGGGCTTCAACTCAGAGAAACTGGAACATGAGACTATGCTTTTGAAGGTATGATGAATGCATTTTTCCCCATTTCTAGAAATATGCAGATATTATGAACCCTGTTGGACACGTTACTGCTTGTGATTTATTCTTTTAGGGGTGCTCCGATACCACTTTTCAGACCAAGTACAACTACTTACAGTTGGGTACTTGCCAATACTGAGTACTGAAATGAGTACTTAATAATACCATTACAGTTCTAGCAATGACTTTGAAAACATGTTTTCTTTTCATCAGATGTTCCTCACTTTGACTGTAACAAATTAAATACACAACATGCTGCTGTTGCTGACATAACCTTCAACTCTGTGTTTTCCTGAACAAACATGGCACTGACTGTGTCTGTGTTGCATGTGGTTGGGTGCCAGCCATGTTTTCTGAGGAGTTTTGTATGCATATTGAGTTTTGCCAAGTGAAAATGCAGTTGGTTATGCAGGGTTTGGAAGTGTAGGCTATATTAAATGGTAAATCAGATTATTTGTTACATGTTTGAAAAGGAGTAGGAGAAAGCATACTCTTATTTTTTCCTACCCCTTCTCACCTACTCTTAAGTTAATTCAGCTACTATACATTGCAAAAAGGAAAAGGAAAAAAAACATGTATAAAAAGACATGTAGGTCAGGTGAATTGGGCATACTAAATTGTCCTTAGGTGTGCATGTGTGTGTGTCGGCCCTGTGATGGTCTGGCGGCCTGTCCAGGGTGTCTCCCCATCTGCTCCCCAGTGACTGCTGGGATAGGCTCCAGCATCCCCATAACCCTGAGTAAAGATAAGCAGTTTGGATAATGAATAATGAAGCAATTAAATCATTTTAATACAGGATCGTGGATACATTGATTTGTTTTAATGTGCAATGAAAAAAAAACCCACAAGGTTGCATTGCTGCGTCGCATTGCCTCTGGTACAATTAGGTATTTATTTTAATATCTTTTAAACAAATTGTACTCGTTTTTTACAGTTCTATGTAGTTTTTACCTGTTTGTGCAGAAGTGAAGCAGAAACCACGTTTGGCGTGCAACCACATGCAACACAGTCGCATTGTAGCGGGTCCAAAAACCCGCTACGCCCCACTTACGTGACGCACCACATCCGTGCCAGGGCTGTCTGCACTCATCCAAGTTACACACACTTGTAGTGTTCATTTCATTTCTTGCTCTGTTTAGACAAAGGACACATCGTGTTTTTTTTCTGGGCCGTCGCTCTGCGTCATCTGTCTGGCTCCATCTCCTCCATTTCCCGCACGAATGGCACCCTCTCAATTTTCACAGGAATGGTCTAGTTGGGTATCGGGTGCGGTTGTATCAGAGTAGTTTTATGAGTACATGAGTACAGTATCGGACTGATATTCAATACTGGTATCAGTGCATCCCTAATTCTAACTGCTTTCATAAACACAAGAAACATCTCAAAAAAAGAATTGAGAGTTATTGCCATACAGGACACATATCGGGTTCTACTCCATGTGAGAGTTCACTGGTTAAATGAATATTCATAAACAGCATGGACGTGTGTAGTGTATTACATTTTTACATGAGCAGAGACATTTTCCCTTCACATTGTTCAGTTTGCTTTCACAGAACTTAATGAAATTAAAAATAATCTTTGCATCTGCTTGTTTCCACAATAGACAATGAGAGCTCTTTGTAGTAAATTAGGAAAAAATGGTTTTTGCAGAAATTCATTAATCTTCATTTGACTTGAAGGCATGTTGACCAGTACAATAACAATGTGACTCAGACTCAGTTAAATGTTAGTTGTGAACCCAAAAGTGTTATCCACTTCCTATCTGATTAGAGTCATGTCATCTGTATAATCAGGAAAATTTCAATTTAAATTAATGGCGGTTTTGATGCTTTATGTGACGGGTATATTTACAACAGCTGCTCTATGATTATTCAAAATATTCATGCTTTTACAATTGCCCTTTTTAATGGTTACTGTCTGGCCGGATTTTCTGGAGAAAGATTACTTGGTGTATAGCGTTTCACATTTTGACAATATCGGCCAAATGCAGAAGAAAAAGGAAGGTAGCAGAGAATTTAATGAAGAAGTAAAGTTGTTGTGGCTACTAAGCAGATTATAGTAGATCAAGCTCCGAGCTGACCTTTCCCAAAAGTTACTTTAACATCAGTTACTAAAACCCAAGTTCAGCCTTTTTTTTCTTTTTTTTGGGTTTGGTGGTAGGGTAGGTACCAGTACCATTGTCAGTACTGTTTTATTTGTTGGAACAAAATCAGCTGTTAGCATAATTGTTGCTTTAGCCACATTAGTGTGGTTACACTGATGCAAGTTAACAGCAAAATCGTATTTTTTCTTCTCAGCTATGGGATCTACTGCTGCCAACAGTCAAACTGGAATCAAGGATAACCAAACAATGGGGTGACATTGGATTTCAAGGAGATGATCCTAAGACCGACTTCAGGGGAATGGGCATGTTGGGCCTGAAAAATCTTGTGTAAGTGGTGTCAAGAGGCAGATAAAAATGTCAACTCACTTCGATAAGTGACACCTACTGGCCACTTTCCCAGAATGTGGTAATTGTGAGTGATATTAAGTAATATTAGTAACATGTGATTATAGCATTATAAGTTGCTTTATAGCTTGCTTTTAGTTATTGTGTCTAAACCTTATGGTATGTGACTGTCTTTTGTTTACTGCAGTGATAAGTGTTAGTGATACTTTTACTTTACTACAGATTCTTCAGTGAGAACTACACAGAGGAGGCCCGTCAAGTGCTGTCTCATGCAAACCATCCTAAACAAGGGTAGGAGACATTTAAAAGATGACACATTGTTATCAGCAAATATCTTCCCAATACGGATTTTCTTAGTCTGACTTTTTGCTCTCGATCAACAGTGCACAAAAATTACAAAAGCGCAAGGCTCAGCGTTTTTGGTTTTAATTTTTCAAAGCCATCCAGCATGCCAAATTTCACCACAAGAGGACACTGTTACATAACCTCTCACGAACTTTTGGATCCGTGGAAACATAAAATCTGGGTATTTTTCGGTGAACATCGGTAAAAACCAAAAACACAGCCTTGCAAAAACGTTAAATGGGGAATATTGGCAAGGAAGCAATAGCATAGACAAGTCACATGACACCGGCACAATGTGCAAGTGTGATGGCTGTTGTCATTGAAATCATTACTCACTGGAAAATTTGCAACATTGTCCATGTAATGTCTGTTCACAAGGATAATATTTGGTGTAATTTTGCATTCATTTTTATCACTATGTATTTCAGGTACTCGTATGCAATAGTTGGCATCAATTTGACAGAGATGGCGTATAGCCTGCTGAAGAGTGGCTCGCTGAAACCCCATTTCTACAACACAGTATCAGGAAAACCTGAACTCCAGCATTTCCATCAGCTATACTGTGAGTAGAAATATGTTGTACATTGCAGATCTCTTTCTTGTTTCTCCAAGTTAAATGCAGTTTTTTTTACACAATAATATCCCTCCACACATGCAAACATGCAAAAATAATGAGTAAATAAAGTTTCTGAAACAAGTGTTAAAAATCCTGATGTGTTCGGCATGTTCTTCTAGAAAAGAATCCCTCAGTCTCCATGTTTCTTCCTATAGGTTACCTGGCGTATGAGTTCGATAAGTTCTGGGTGGCAGAAGAACCAGAGAGCATTATGCAGTTCAACCAGTACAGAGAAAAGTTCCACGACAAAGTCAAAGCAATGCTGCAGGAATCTAATGTGTCACTAACATTGACTCTCCGTTCAAAAATCTAATTTTTGTTGCAACATTTTTGGACCAGTTCCACCAACATGGCCTCTTTTTTTTTTTTACAAAGAACCAAGAATGATCTGCCTCACTAATGCTGCCTAAATTTGACACAGAAGGAGAATCCTGTAGCTGTTGACCAACACAGAAAGAGTTCAGAATTTGAAACACAGAAACCCTCCATTTGTTTTTCTTGGATCTCATTTGTCTTCCCGTTACTTCATCCTCGTTCATTTTGTGGCGGATTAAGAATCGCAGAACAGAACCTATACCTCAGAAATGACCATTCCAAATGTTATCTGTACTATATGAAGGGAAAACTGGATATATTGCGGAGGACTGCAGACATTAAAGTGCAGAATCTTTTTTTTTTAATAGTGATTGCTTGTGCACTGTTCAGTGGGCAGGGAGCCAGATTGTTGCATTTCTTTGGAAGACACTCCTAAAATGAAAGTATTATGGAAAAGTAGTGGTTAAGTAGGTTCAGGTTTTATGTCCTAAAATATCTCATTGCATATTAGTCGTCACGGTTGTCACACTCAGGAATTTAAGATCGATGTCAGGACGATGAGTTGAGTGTTCAAGACTACGTAGTCTAGTTATATTATTTATTACGCTTATTCTGCTTGGCCTCGTGAGTTTCCATTAATGTTACCTAATACTGGTGGTGCTAAGTTCATAACGGTTGTCCTACTACCGTTTTCACTCATTTGTCGATGACCTGAGGATGACGTCATCTTGACGTGCTAGTTTTACGCCGCGATTTGCTTTCGAGTTGGATTTGTAATGACTGAAATATCTCGCTCAGTTAATAAATAACATTTTGATGCTTTTGTGTGTGGGTTTGAGTAATGACACGAGACAGGGAAAATAAAAAGGAAAGTACAGTGCGTAAAATATATTTAGAACTTACATAAATATTCTGTTTTACACGTTAACTGGAGTACAAAGAATATGTGGATACTGTATCAAGTGTGTTGTGCATATGTCTGGACTTTCCAAATGAGATGAATATAACAGACGATGTAGCACCGACTTATAATACTGACAATGTGGCAGGTCAAAATAAATAAAGGGACATCCATTTCTGTATACAATACCAGTTTGAGTGTCCACATACAAACTACGGTGTCCTGTGATGCTTTTTGGACGTCCATCACAGGACCATAGGGTTGCTGAGCAATGCCAAAATTGTAATGCGGTGAGAGTCACAGTGTGAATCCTGTTGTTTTTTCTTTTTCTTCCAAATATTATTGCTGCAAACCAGGGTAGCTTGGGCTTGCTAAGTCGATAAGCTGTTGAATCAGGAGTTTCAGGCCTCCATCTTCTTCTTCGTGACCATCATGGCCCTTTTGATCTGCTCAAAGGAGACGAACATCACGACGTTCCACGAGCCCAGCCGCAGAAACGAGGGCACGAATCTGAAGGGAGCAACGGAAATGAGATGTTAGATGCTTTTTCCCCTATTTTCCGAGCCGTCCCGGTCGCTGCTCCACCCTCTCTGCCTACCTGGGGGAGGGCTGCAGACTACCACATGACTCCTCCGATACATGTGGAGTCGCCAGCCACTTCTTTTCACCTGACGGGAGTTTCACCAGGGGGACAGCGTGTGGGAGGATCACGCCATTCTCCCCAATCCCCCCCCCCCGAATAGGCGCCCCGACCGACCAGAGGAGGCGCTAGTGCAGCGACCAGGACACACACCCACATCCGGCTTCCCACCCGCAGACACGGCTAATTTTGTCTGTAGGGACGCCCGACCAAGCCGGAGATAACACAGGGATTCGAACCGGCGATCCCTGTGTTGGTAGGCAACAGAATAGAGTGCCATGCTACCCGGACGCCCCCGATAGATGAAAACTTGAGAGAAAAGAAAGAGACGGGGGGAAAGAGAGGGAGAGCTAACCCTTTGTAGAAAGCCGTCGGCCCCTCTTTCGTCATCATGGTCCAAGCACAGTTAATAGCACTCTTGTACTGGCCGGGCGGGGAGTTCATATACCGAGTTTTCACCACGTCCACCGGGGAAGCAATGACTGTGGTAGCGAAACCAGCGCCGAACGCAGACACAAAGTGGCAAGGCAAATTGTCTGTTGGCAGAGTAGAGAGAGATTTCATCAGACAGCGACCGATACAATATTGTCTGTGACACAGACAGTTTGGCCTTTGTTCTTAGCTGAACCGTATCAGGATATATGACACTCATTTGAATAGGGATGTAAATCACAAAGATAAATGTGTTATTAACCATCTACAGAACTCCGCTGGCAAAATACGCCATGTCCCGGGCCAGAATCCCGTTATCAGCTTCAGAGGATACAAGAGTCAAAAGGGCGACAGGGTGTGTGGAATTTTGCCCAATCAGCTGTCTCATTTGTTAGGGTTGTGTGTGTGTGGGGGGGGGGGGGCTGTGTGTAAGCATTTTCTCTCACCCGACATCAGGTTGTGTTTAAGGATCGCCTCCTTGATAAGGTCATAGGTAACCAGCTCCGTGCAGTTGACCAGGGCATTTCTCGTGATGTTGGGCAGTGTGCCTAGAGAAGAAGCGAGACTTCATCTCATTTAATATTTAGTTTTGACACCGACGTCTCTCTTGAAGTCAGATGTATATTACTACGAAGTACTATCTCAAAATGTAAAGCAGTGAGAGTTATCGATGAAGGGCGCTTGACCAAAACAGACTGTACTGCAGAGTATCATGGACCTTGTCATGGCTTATAATACTCGTAGAATCACTCCGAGATCACGTATAGCCACATTTGCCTCCACATCGAAACCCCACGAGAAACCGCACCTTTCCAGAGTCCACGGAGGCCCTCGTTCTGGAAGATGTGCTTGTAGGCCTGCATAGTACCGTTGTAACGACGGGCCACCCCACTCAGATTCATCTGAGCCTGGAATCGAACCTTCACGACGTCAGTGGGTTGAGCAAAGGACACAGCCATGGCCCCCGTGGTGCAGCCAGCCAGGATGCGTATGAGGATGCTCGGGTCTGGGTGGAGAGATGCAGAGGAGAGGTTGGTGAGCCCATGTGGCAAGACAGGAAATGGAAATATGTTTTACTGATAAAGTGCAAATCACGAAACTTCCGGAAGGCTCTACAGAATGTCTCCTTCATTCTATGGTCAGTTTCTTAGTGCATCCAACTTAAACAACAAGACTAAAAATACAATCAATCCAGTTGGGAGATTTTATCATCTGTAGTTTCACTAAGCAGTTCAAGAAGAAAGTACAAAGGACTGACTATGAAGAGAGATAGGGATGAGGAGTTGTGTTAACTGAGTTTTATTTTTCTTTCTATGACACCGAGTGTATATTTGGGTTGTACGACATTGAGATCTGTCTATTCTTGGTACATGACATTAGGGTGTGTTTTTCTTTCTCTTGTGGTTTTTTTCTTCTCTTCTTATTGTTCACAGTAGTTGAGTTTGTATTGTGCGGCACAACTTGTATTGAATTTGAGCTATACAGTACAGTGGGAATTGGGTTTGAAATGTATAGTAGCTGAATTAACAAGAGCAGGTGAGAAGGGGTAGGAAAAAATAAGTGTATACTTCGTCCTGCTCCTTTTCCAACATGTAACAAATAATCTGATGCATGCGGAGATTTGTTCGCCAAGTTTGATGTGTGGATTTGTTGATCACTTCAGATTATTGGCAATGGCTAATCTGTATGTTATATCCGGCTTATTTACATGTTCGAAATAAATCATCATCACAGAGCTGTCTTTTTTCTGATGTAGCCGTTACGGAGATTATTCAAGTGTGCGAGCGGCCATTTGTTTGAAAGCCCTGCATGCACTGCAAACAAAGCCACTTACTGTCTTTTCCACCAGTGTAGAAATTTTTGACATTGTCGTAGAGACCAATTCTAATGGATGCGAAGCACACCTGTCTCTGCAGCCCAGCCACCAGTCCATTGTACAGAGACTTGGGCCCCTCTGTCCGGATCATGGTACTTATCGTCCCAAACACCCCTCTGTAGCGGATGTCTTTTGCTGCCTCCATTGTCTTTTCACCCTGTATCTGGATTTACAAAGACAGTATAGTATAGTATTATGGACGGTGATCGAGGCTAAGCCCATCTTGCATCAAACAGCACAGCATCAAGTATAACACTGAGATTGGCGGCACGGCGGCCCAGTGGCTAGTGCTGTCGCCTCACAGCAAGAAGGACCTGGGTTCGAACCCCTGGGTTGTCCAACCTTGGGGGGGGGGGGTCCTCCCAGGTCGTCCTCCCAGGTCGTCCTCTGTGTGGAGTTTGCATGTTCTCCCCGTGTCTGCAGCGGGTTTTCTCTGGGTACTCCGGTTTCCCCCACCATCAAAAAGACATGCATGTTAGGGTTAATACTCCTGTCTGTGCCCCTGACTGAGGCAATGGGAAAAGAACTGGAGTTGGTCCCCGGGCGCTGCATGGCGGCTGCCCAACTGCTCCTAGCTACACAGCTAGGATGAATTAAACGCAGAGAAGAATTTCCCCATGGGGATTAATAAAGTATATCAAAATAAAAAAATATTAAAAAAATCAAGACTACACCGAATCTAACGCTCAAAGTTACTGAAGGAATTGGGTTTTGCAAGAGAGGACGTTTGTGTGGACACAGTTAAGTCAAACAGCTCGGTGGCCATTATTCACCACCCCACCCAGAGGTTTCCCTAAGAGCCACATAACCAAAATACATACAGGACTATCAAAGCCGTAGCAGTGGTCTCCATCACCCCACGTACTGGTTTCGTTCATTGGCCCCGCCATACTGAGGTGTCATCACAAAAACACTGTCAGGCCCGTTACTGTCACTCGTCCATTTACAGGTATGGCGATATTGAGATGGATGGACACAGAAGAGGTACCTGTAGTCTGACTTTGGCTGTGTCCAGCGGGAAGGTGACGAGGTCGGCGACACAGGCGGCCGCTCCGGCACTCATCATCTTCACCGCCAGAGGAGGGGGCACGTCTGAGGGCTTCAGTCCAACCATAACTCCGATCGCTGCCAGGTACAGGCACACACAAACACAAGCTCAACGCGTGACAATAGTTACAATCTTTTATCAGCCATATTTGCGATGTAATAACATTAGCTGAGCGACAATAGAAATAAAATAGAAATGCACTCACACCGTTAGTTGAAGATGTCGAAGTCCTTTTGCTCCCTGGTTGACTGATACTGGCGGGACTTAATGGCTCGGATTATAATCCATTAAGGGCAAAACTGGAGAGGAGGATGCATCTTTTGCTGTGCATTTATACGATTCCTCGCTGGCGTTTTATGACATCCTCCGAGAGGCGTTACTGTGTACAAGAGCGCCGATCAAATCAAAGTCCACTGCCTGTCAGAAAGTCAATGTTCAGTTTGCCCAATGGTGCGCTGCACAGTACACATGTATGAGGAAAGAAAACCCCACACGGTTCAACTACGCAACTCTTAAGAGAAGCTGCAGGGTCCTGAGGCGGTCTCTCTGAGCGCCTGTCCCTCGTCTTGTAACCAACAAACGGCATCGCGTCCAAAATATCGACAAGGAATTACTGATCAGTTGAAATATTTTCATATGTATTTCATTTAGACTTTATTAATCTCATTGACAGCATGTAATATTCTGAAACAGACGGTGGGTTGTCTGGAAATGACTTAAAAAGTAATTATTTACTTAAGAGATACCAATTGTCTGTCCTCAACATCAGCACAACACAAATACACAGCGTCATCAGACGGGTTTGCAAGAGGCTTGTCTTTGCTCTCAGCCAATGACAGGTGAGATCCAGTACACACAGGGGGTTTTAGTTGGAGCTGGCCGGCAGAGTAAAAGCTCTTGAACATTACAGCCAGTCCTCAAACCAGACTGCCCTTTGACCTTTCTCACAGAGCTGTGCAACAACATCATTTGTGCTTATTCCCGTACAGAACGGTACAGTATACATGGAAATTAAAGATGTTAAATCACATCCCTATCAGGTTAAATAAGTCGCCACCATTTAAAACTGCATCCGCTGTTCAGTTACAGTATCGAAACCCGTCCGCTTCATTTGTTCGTAAAATTGATGACCAATAAAAACAAAACGCTGCGAGACCAAAGCACCATGGGGGGAGTGAAGGGTGT
This sequence comes from Lampris incognitus, assembly GCF_029633865.1. Classification (NCBI taxonomy): domain Eukaryota; kingdom Metazoa; phylum Chordata; class Actinopteri; order Lampriformes; family Lampridae; genus Lampris; species Lampris incognitus. The sequence continues at coordinate 15,492,050 of NC_079215.1, read as the reverse complement.
TGTGATGTGAACTAGTGACTGAAGTTCATTATGGATGCAGATAAGAACCTTGCATCATCCCCCCCCTCCTCGTGCAGCTGCACAGAACTATTGCCCCCTTTTCAAAATCTCATCCTCCATGGGGCCAAGTTTCTTGGTAAATACCGGTCATCACTTAGAGGTTGTGGTTGAGCATCAAAAAGACGGCATTATAGAAAAACACAAATGAGAAAAGTTGAACATCAGCAGGACAAATACTAGAAAGAAAAAAAAAACGGTAGCACAATATTCACGCCTAACCAGATATGATATCCCATTATTTTCCAAAACATATGATTCTAGCCCTTAGAACGAGCACACACGAGGCCATTTCATATCAACAGGTTTCAGATGTGGTGAACCGATGCCAGAAACCACCACGAAAAACAAGGACTCTTTCAATGTGGCCTTAAATCGATACACGTTATATAATCTTGGGGAAAGGGGAGGGGGCTGTAAGGGGGACGTCACAATAGACCGGTCAAATCACATCTTTAACACTTCATTTAGTGGAGTCTATGCGGTACACAGTGTTTCTCGCAGATTAATCATTGTTAGCTTTGCTATCTGGCAAAGGGCTGCCTGCACAGGATCCTCGCACGGCGACGGCAGGGGCCCACTGCGATGGTGAGAGCCGATTGGTCGACGTCTGCTACACCCCGAGTGCGCTGAGCCCACAAAGAGCAGAAAAAGAGACACGGGGGATGAAGCTCTGTACCGACATACAGTTGCCCGGCCATGAATAACGGTTCGGGGCTGTTCACGTGAGCTCTACTGATGGATCAGCACTACATGTCCACTTTCTTTATGACATGAACGCACAACAGCACATCTAACAGAGAGCACTGTCACACCTTTCACTGCTGTTAATCAAGTCGGGTCGGATGTACTCTCAGGCCAAAATATGAAGATGGATTAAACATGATGTAAAGTGTAAAGCAACCATGAACTAGTCAAATGAATCTGCCGGTAAAAGAATAAAAGCAAAATCACTGTAAAACACATTTGCCAAATAAGTGTAAAAAATATAATGGAAATCAAGCAAACACAAAAAACAAACAAACAAACAAAAAAACTGACGTATCTGCATCATTATTTAAAATGGTCTCGCTGCTGGCCTAAAAGAAGTTCATATTGCTCTCCACCAGATGGCGCACCTGTATCATAATCATCCAAAGTGGCATTCCCCGATCAAAACAACGAGAAGACATCTTTGCTAGCATAGAATCACACTATACTTTTAATTAGTAAATGGTACACAAAGCTTCAGAATTATGAGCACGTACAACCGGACATATAAAATCAAAATAAGCGAGAATAACTTAAATACAGCAATGTAAAATGTGGCGCGCAAAGGTAAAAATATATTCCATTTAAAAAAAACAACAACTCATTTTTGGAGTGCAAACAACTGTAGCATGACAAGGCAAGAAGAATACATATAAAGTGGAATATGTGTTGTAAACTTATTTTTCCCAGATAATAATGAAAGTGCAGGTGCTCCTATATATAAAATTTTGCTTGAGCCAGCAATCTGCAGTTTTAAGCACCAATATCACCCTGTGGCTGCATGAGGCAATTACGTATTGGTGCCCATGGTATCTTCAGTGGCATCACTTGCATTCTTTTTAAAACGGTCTAAAATGCTAAACGCTATAGCAATGTGGACCATGGCTTTAGTCTGTTGCTGTGTTTTTAATTTAGGGACAGAGGTCATTTGTCACTATTGGTAAAAAAAAAAAAATGTAGACGCTGCACAATAGATTGCAGGGGTATTACGTCAGAGGTCAACTATCTAACACTCATGTGGTGGTGCACATTTTAAAACAAAAATATGCTTGATCTCACTGAAATACCACTTGAGGGGAGTTTTTAGAAGTGAATGGTGAACTCAAACAACACATTCAAATTCAGTCTCGTCACCCTCTGGAAGAGTTTTGTTTTTTTTCTATCTTGGTATTCAGAAGAGAAACGCCGCAAAACGAGCTTTAAGCGTGTACTGTGACTAGTGACATGTAATTTAAAGAAGCATCAACCGACCAGTCATCATGTTAAGTAATCTTGAGTAGACTAGTATCAATATCCCCACGTGTGGACATTTAAATCTACATGGCCTAAGTGTACTAAAGGTTACAATATTAACACCTATGTTTAACATTTTATAAAGTACAGTTATTATATGTGCACAGAGATTCTCTTTGAGCAAAACTGCACAATACCCGTTCCTTCTTGTTTGGACCAAATCTACTAATTCTATCGATAAAAGTCTTTTCACATCTGATAAAATACATTGCCAAGAGCAGTTTTGGTTCACATTCATGAGTATCACACACACGTAATGTAGATTTCACATCCTCTTCTAGCGCTGATTAAGACATTTGTACACTGATGACTTGATTGACACTGACAAGTTTCCCCATTTGAAAGTGTACACAGAGAACAGGGGTCCTTGTATGCAACCTCTTTTAAGGCCTCAACCAGACAGCGAGATCTCATAGTCACTCGATGACAGCATAGGGCGTCCTGCTTTCCGCACGTTCTTGGCATTGATTATACGTGCTGCCACCTCCACCGGCTTTTCAAAGTACTGCACCAGGGCCTGCTCGGTAAGCACAGAGGCCAGAAACTGCTCAAAAGTAATGGCCCAGTCCTTATCAATGCTTGTGCTGTGTGGAAGGCCTCCTCGGTCGTAGCCTCCACTTCCGTGAGGCCTGTTGCTTCTTTCCCCGTTCGGCCTGCCGCCACTGCGCACCAGCACCGTGTCATCTGCAATGTCCTCACAATGCAGCTTGTCATCCAGCTCATGGGAACCTGCACTGAGCACCGAATAGGATGACATAGACGTGTCATCTTTGGTTTCATCATCTGAAATCAGCATGGCGGACGATGTTCCGGTGTCTTTCGGGGACGAGTCATCCAGCTTGATGTCTTGCATAGGTGGAAGCTGCTCACACCCTCCATCGTCTCCTTTCTCCTCACAAGGCATTAGCTTGCTCTCCCCCGATGCGTCAGGGAGGAACGGCTCTTCCTGTTCCCTCAGCTGGAAGACGTCAGGTGCCGCCTCGTGACCAATTTTCAAATCGGTGGCACCTCTCCTACCCAAGTTACCCTCTTGGTCATGGTCCTTGCCACCAGGGCAGGAGAAAAGCTTACCCACCTCACCCATTTCCAACAGCAAACTGGTGACGGTAGCTGTGGCATGATAGAGCTGCTGTTCTGCAACATCTTCATTGAACATGCAGTACAGTGTCTTACACAACTCGATGAACTGGCTCTGAAGGACAGAAACATATACAGGGCATCAGTGGTGGAGCCCCCCCCCCCCAACAGAGTTACTCACAACAGTTATATAGACGGGTGGAGAAGGCTCACCTGGTTGAGTTTGGGTAAGTCTTTTGTATTTTCTAGTTTGGGCTTTGTCTCCTGGTTCCACAGCTTTAGGTAATGGCGGTAATCAGCAGTGTGCAGTTTCTTAACTGTAATATGTATATACAGTATGTCAAATCAGGGATAGTAAAAGTCACATACCAACAAGGTGTCAAGCTATCTCTTATTCTTCACTAACCAAGGCCAAAAATCTGTCCGCTTATTTTCATGCTGCCCTGGATATTGGTGATTGGAAGAACTCATGAGAGAAAAGGTAAAGAAGTATTCTGACATGAAATTCACCACTGAACAATATCAGAGAATGTTTCAGTTAACATAAAATGGACAACCTTTATCAACGCACAATATATATATACACACACACACACACACACACACACACGCACACACACACACACACACACACACACACACACATCATGCATGGTAGGACTTACCTTGACAATTTGGGAAAATGTTATATTTTTGCAAATTGGTGTAAAGGCTTATATCTTATAAAACTGCATATTGACAGCATCATGACAGAAATACACAAACATGGGTTTTCATAAAACCGATTAAATAGTAAATATGCACTTGTTTTAAAGCCTGTCTGAGAGGACAGTCATGGAGGTGTGTGTCGGGGTGGGGGTGGGGGGTAAAAGGTGGTGGAAAGTACACCCATCTTTTTCTAAATAATAACTGTGTTGACACACAGGGGATTTCAGTAGTTGCATCTTATCACTAATGGTTACTCCATACAGACCCAGTTTGCCAAGGATAAAAGGTTTATTATTGCCCGTTGCTCAACATGTGCAAGATAAAGTGTACCTAAAGCTTTTTATTTTAAACATTTTGATCGCAAATCTGGTTACTTGATCGTCTGTTCTTACCCTTTTCAGTCTTGAAGGTCACTCTGACAAAGCCATCATCCTTTTCGCTTCTGCACTTGGGTTCGTGGCCTAGGAGAGGAGGAGGGTGTGTGAGTTTAAAAACTAGACACACTGATGTGTGACAATGTATAAATAACGCATATTAAATGTTGACAGTTTTCTATTCAAATGTGCATGTGTACAGGCCCTCCCATTTGGATGTTAAAATGAAATCATCTCCATCTGATAAGGCACATAAAGAAATCAAGTCAATGTCATAAAAATAAAAACTGCGGTTTTGTTCCATGTACATTTCACTTCAAACTCCGTAAATTGTTGGATTTACCTAATTAGCTTCATTAGAAAACTTAAATCATTTCATAGCGTAGCAACACTGATTTATAAAAGACCGCAGCAATCACTGGTGCACAACAACAACAAATAACCCAGGAGGCTCAGGGACGAGGCCAAACAGGTTTTGGCTGGAAGAAATGCTGGGTTTTCATCAGAACTATTGATTTTGAAAACAGTTTTGCAGTAATGTAAGACAGGTCTACTTCTCAACAGCACAGCTTTTATTTTAATTTACTGCTCACTGAAGGTAATTCAGTAAGCTACTGCAGTCATAAAGTCCAACGCAGTCTCTATTCCGACTCCTACTCCTTAGTCCTGGATTTGTGAAACTACACACTAATAAAGTACAACAGGTTTTGACAGATTTTATTGCCCTTTTGTTTGTTTTATTAGTCCTGTGATTCCTAGCCCTTACCAAGTGAGGTTTCTGGGGTAATGTCTTCAAAGAAGTACTGGGTGGCCTCGAAGGCAGAGTCAGGCTCCTCCTGTTCACGATTGACCTCTGTTAGAAACAATATGGGAGGCAGTCAGTGTTTAAATGTGCTTCGAGAAGACTCATTACTTGCATGAGTCAAGTAATAAAATATTTTGCAAATATCTGGGAACTCTGATTTTGTGCACACACTTAAGTTTCCTTATCCGTTATGCCTGACATATTGCCAAAACACTTTGCTGAACACAACAGTCGACTACGAAAAGGTCAGCCACACAATTGTGTCATTAGTACTACACTTATAAAATGTTAATGAGCCAAAGACCGCCAACACTAATTCAGCTGAGATTTAACTATGAAGTAAAATTTATATCCAAGTGTGGGCTCCATCACCTACATAAACATAAAATAAAGCACATTTCTGAGGGAGCCCTGGATGAAGATAATGACAAAATGAGACAAAGGCATAAAACAACATCACTTTCAAGAAACACTTGACTTTCATTTATTTTCTTTACTGTGACTTTACTGTGTGGTGCTTAAATCCCTGCTTCACTTTATGTCTTAGAAATTCTCATACACAACAAAGATTACACCTGCCACCACATGACTCGAGTGTTACAGACCAACAAACTGCGACCATCCCCACTTACCAGGTAAAACATGCATCTTGTACAGGAGTTTCAGTTTCTCGGTCAGATCCCCGTGACATAGCACACCTACAACACACCAACACACATTACAGGTTTGCACATTTCTGAGGTGTCCAGAGTGACGGATCACTTTATAATGAGTAGCTGTAAATAGTGATTAATCAATAAGTAAATAAGTAAGAGCCTTGTCACTATCGCAGAACCAATGCCATCATAAGCTAGTTTGTTTTTGTACCTCTGACATACCGTATTTCCCGGACTACAGTCACACCAGAGTATAAGTCGCACTCAGCAAAAAAGGTGTTGTTGCGAGGAAAAAAATATACGAGTTGCTTCGGTGTATAAGTCACATTTATATGGTGGTACAGTAATAATGAATAATGTCATTGGTGGTGGTTGAAGTAAGTTATCCCGTTTAATGTGAAGTGGGTGTCTAGAAAAGTGCTATATAAATGTAATGATGATGAAGATGGTGATCATTTTCAATTGAGTCACAAGATTAAACAGTGCCATCTAGTGGCCTTAATTGAAATGCAGCGTATTCGTCGGGCAAAATTACATTGTTTAAGTTGTTTTGGAATACAAGTCGCAGGAGCAACCAGGCGAGTTTAAAAAAAAACAGCGACTTATACTCCGGGAAATATTTGTAAACCCTTAAAATAGAAAAAAAAACAAAAACGAATAAAATGATAACTGCAAAAGGATAAATTAGTAACAGGGCACTTTTAAGCTTTTTACAACACACATTAGCAAATGATTTAAAAATATTAATAACAGGCATATTTTTACTTTACTTTTATTATTATGATTTTAAAATAACTATTAATCATAGCATTACAGGAAAAACACGGGAAAATTAAAAAAAACAATTTAAATGAGAATATAGACCCAATACCTGTGGACCTGAAAGTTAAGTGTAGGCCCAAAGTCCTAAATGGTTGAGGTTAGGGCCAATCCTTTGGTCTAGACAGTCTAGTCTGTTAAGTACTATGAGGAAGAGGTTAAGTTTAGGAGGAACAAGAAAATGTACTCAATACAGCATCCCAAGTCATAATCATAAGACAGTTATTAATATCTTTAAACCATCTGCTAGTGTTAAGTGTTTGTAAGACCTTATAAGTGCCCCATGACTCATTTCGTAATCACCATTTACAGCTACTCATTTTAAAGCATTACCTTTATTTCCATTTATCAATCAAACAGTCCTTTGGCGATTATAAAACACAGTTGTCAAGAGACATTTACCAGCATGCATGCATGGACACCCACACATACGCCCCACTCACTCAGGCCGCTGATGAACTCGCGGAAGTTGATGAGGGCGTCTCCGTTTTGGTCAAGCAGACGGAAGAAGCGCAAGGCCAAGGGATCTGAATGGGCCCCGTTGGCCCAGGGGAATAACAGGACAAAAAGGCCCTTGAACTGCTCCACATCCATCCGGTATTGCTCCAGGTAGGGTAGACTGGGGTCATGGCGCTCTGTGGGGTTGCTGCTACCACCCCAATAGCAGCTAGTAAGGTGCTCTGCCTGAGAAGGAGATGCATTTGAATTGTTCACCAGCTAGAGATAGAGGGCAATAAACAAAACAGCGGTTTATTGCCTCCACAAATAGCCATAGCCTTTACCATGCATGAACCATCTATAAAACAAAAGTTCTAAAATAGCAACCGAAAAACAATTTTGTACATGGGGAATCTTTATAATTATGAACACTGTAGTGTCCCTACACCAGCAAAGTCATCTTCACAGAGCAGCACAAGTAGCTGGCATTACTAGAAAATAAAATGGGCAGAAAATGTAATGTAAATACATGCATGGGTTGCTTGTACTACTGAAAGCCCATAAGAAAAGCTTCAGGCATGTTTGACCATTTATGAGTCACTAGGCGGCGCTATGCAGTCTGCTGGAAGAGTGACGTGTGCTGTCAAATAAGACCAACACTGAGAAAGTCCACTGTGAGCTCTTCAGTAGAGAAGAGGCAAAACACACAAGCCAAACTCAGCATCCACAGAAGGAATGGCTGAGAGTGGCTTGGAAGGCAACGAGTACAAACCAGACTAAAAATGTCCTTTAGTGGAAGAAATAAAAAAAAAAATTAAAAAAAAGGCTAATGTAAAGACTCGCAATCCCACGTTTCAGTGGCGACCTTCATTAAGTTGTCGACAGTGAGGGAATTCTGCTTAAAAGATGGCTTTCAAAGACACATACCCGTGCTGGATAAGCGCTTCATTTTCAGTCATTTGCATGAATGTTTATATCATAATCTATCTTCTTTACTATATTTTTACCATGTGTTTACTTTTCCTTTGAGTGAAAATGCTTTGGCTCGGTGTTGCTAGAGAGCAAATGTTGAATATCACATCATATCATAATTCAGCATTGCTGTGGCAACAGGAAACTACAGGGGGGTTGGTGTATAGATATATGCTGGCTAAGGGGGAGAGGATGCTGACGCAAGTTTATGCTCGGCTTTCACTCACCTTGAAGAGTACATAAAGCTCCTCCAATTCATCAATGCTGAAGGCGGTCTCTGTCACAATAGTTCTAACCTGAAATATGATAATAACAATTTCAGAGGGGGGAGGAGAAAGTAAAATATTTATATACTGAATTATTAACTAGCATGCAGATCTGTGGTTTCGGCGCCAGTCTACCAAGACGCTTTTGAAGTTGTTTCTGACTGTACAGTGTTTGCCATCTATTTTAAAATATCCTGAAAAAAAATGCTTTGCGGTATCACAAACAAAGCTGACAAGAGTGCTTTAACTTTGCCAAAAATCTGCAATTACAACATCTTTAACATGACAACAAGGGTAGGGCGGGTCAATGTGCATCTTTACCACGTTGCGCTTAGTGGTATCCTCAATGGTCTGGATCACCCTTAGTCTCTGTTTGAAACGCATCTGTTCAATGACGTCTGCACGGATGGAGCCAAATTTCTAATATGAGAGGAGGGGGGCAAAGAGAGAAGGGAAGAAGAATCAAAATAGTTGTGCAAACGTCCAGCTACAAACTGAAACATTAAAGATGGCTAGAGACAGAACTGAGGACTCATATCCAAATGATAAAAACTTACAAACACCCAGTAATGTGTGAGGGTGACATAGTAATTTTGATCTCAATGTCAAGCATATATCAAATTAAATTTAAACCCATATGAGATTAATTTATATTATAGACATACAGGTGTTGCAAAATCACTAATAAACTATACTGGTGATAAATGTTGGTCCAACAAATGGGGAACGAGAGTTACTATTAAAAGGGTAAATGGACAGATGAATGGGAAAACACACTGCAAGACTTGAAAATACATCCTTGAAAATACTCAGATGACAAAGAATGCATCTTAATCCATTCTTAGTGGAGAGCATTTCATGAGATACAGCTCAGGTTGTGAAATCTGTACACAAGGCACCATTAGCAGTCACTTCAAGACACAGAGCGAGACACTGGGAAAGATAAAAATAGCATTTGTAGGGGGTTTGAGCACACAAACTGTACTGACATTATCCAGGCATCCTACCTCGTAGGAGCTGCGGACCAGTTTGAAAATGTCCACTTCTGGATGGGGTTCCCCATTGTCTGTTAGCAGGGAGTGAAGATGGGGGATAGGAGGTAGCGTGCTGTCTTTATTGGTGACACTGTCCAAGTACCTACAATACACAAAACCAGGAAAGAGTCACTGATACAGCACCAAAATTATATATCGCCTGCAGGATGATTATCAGTGAGCGTTTCCTGGCTTTGAGATGAGACACTAAACGAGATATGTGGGAAATGTGTTTGCTATTGACAAATCAAGCATTAGTAGATGATGTGAAAAGGTGGATCAAAGGAGAGACTGTTGTCTATCTGTCATACCCATGCTGAATTGGGTAAATGAGAATTGACTGCATTTGCCCCCTCCTTACCTGCCCAGTACAGTCATTGCCTCGCCGTCATCTTTGCAGCCTAGTAGCTGGTGGATGTTGGCATGCAGCACTGAAAGTGCCAGCTGAAAGATGACCTTGATGCCCTCGTAGAAGAAGCAGTCCACCACCACTACCGCACTTTCAAACGGCATAACCGATAGAAAAAGGGTAAGGAACCACGAGAGTGAAATGGTGGAGATGACCCCGAGGTCTTGCATGCAATCATACAGCTGGGGAACGTACTCTCGGGCCAGCTCTTCAAATACACCCTGGTCCACGAGTGCTCCTGAATGAAATGAAACAAAGTACATTTTTGTCTACCACAAAAAACAAAAACACAAAACATACTAACATGTAAATATACTGACCTACAACCCTGGTGTTGTAATAATCTGGCAGCATCCGCTCACATAAAGCCACAAGCAACCAAAAAGCCTCCTCTTCTTTGGCATAGAGCAGCAACACCGATGTAACAATATTCATTGCCTGTGTGGGGAGGAATAACATTAATAGCCATCAGATGCATGATTTTTCTCCCCAATTGTACCCGTCCAATTACCTCACTATTCTGAACCATCCCGGTCTCTGCTCCACCCCCTCTGCCGATACGGGGAGGGCCACAAACCACCACATGTCTCCTCCGATAAATGCGGAGTCGCCAGCCGCTTCTTTTCACCTGACATTGAGGAGTTTCGCCAGGGGGACGTAGCGCGTGGGAGGATCACGCTATTCCCCTCAGTTCCCCCCCCCTCCGACCGACCAGAGGAGGCGCTAGTGCAGCGGCCAGGACACATACCCACATCCGGCTTCCCACCCACAGACACGGCCAGTTGTGTCTGCAGGGACGCCCGACCAAGCCGGAGGTAACATGGGGATTCGAACCGGCTATCCTTGTGTTGGTAGGCCAACGGTTTTGAATTTTAAATCATAAAAACCAACTACAGAATATCTCATAATTTAATTTACAGATTGTAATTTATGTAATTATGATCATCTCTCTATAACTCACTCTTTCTTTCGATAAGAGAGACAGAGAGAGAGACAGAGAGATTACATTACAAAAAAAAATCTAATTTTGCAAACCCCGCATGCTGGCTGATGATCTGTTTACTATCAAAATAATCTCATGAACTGTTTACTATCAAAATAATCTATTTAGCACACCTTACAAGGTTATATAGCATGGTGATGGTTAATAGGTGGTGTCTAAGTGGCTAGTGTTATTGCTAAGTGGCTAGCGTTATTGATAAATGGCTAGTGTTACTGCTAAATGTGCTGTTGTTGTCCCTTTGCTTTGCAAGTAATGTCAAAGCAAAGTTTCTGAGAAAAATGGCAAACGAAAGGAGCAGGCAAAATCAAACTTGGGCCAATTTAAGACTCCAAAGTCCTCTAGTGTCTATTGGCCAGCCCCCCCCCCGCCTCTTTTTCTTCCCAATTGTACCCAGCCAATTACACCACTCCTCTGAGCCATGCTGGTCACTGCTCCGCCCCCTCTGCCGATCCGGGGAGGACTGCAGACTACCACACGCTTCCTCCGATACATGAAGTCACTGGCCACTTCTTTTCCCCCAACATTCAGGAGTTTCACCAGGGGGATGTAGCACGTGGGAGGATCACGCTATTCCCCCCAGTTCCCCCTCCCCTGAACGGGTGCCCTGACCAACCAGAGGAGGCGCTAGTGCAGCGACCAGGACACATACCCACGTCCAGCTTCCATCCGCAGACACGGCCAATTGTGTCTGTAGAGACAGCTGACCAGGCGGTAACACAGGGATTCAAACCGGTGATCCCTTCGAATCAGTGATCCCTGTGTCGGTAGGCAATGGAATAGACCGCTACGCAACCTGGACGCCCTTCTATTGGCCAGTTTCAATGTTTGTGTGGAAATAAAAACACAGTACTTTTAACTGACCTACCTGACAGTATCCAATGTTAGGGTTTCTGAATGCGTAAGCTGTGAGAACCCTGCGAAGGGCAGCGATGCCCATCTCATTCTGAAAGGCAGGATGCTCAGGGAGAGAGCGGTGCAGGTCCCTCTCGATCTCCTCTGTTGCCAGGTTGTACTTGCCCATTGACTTCTCCACCAGATCCTCGTAGTATCCCGGATGGGTGGCCATCTCATTAATTGCACCTGCAGGCACAAATTACAGCCATATTAAAGAAGTTTTTCTATGGGAGCTAGCCACAGACCATTCCAATATCTCTGTCAGTATAAGAGGCTGAAGATTAGATGGCTGATTTTTATATGTGTGAAATTGACACAAAAGATGTTATCACAACTTGTATAGTTGTACCGTATGCCAGTGCTGCGGTAGTTATAAATTTTAAGGAAAAAAAAACCCATTAAGTTCATCATAAATTATCCTCAAGTTATAAATGTTCAAGTATGTAAACATATTTTTTCAAACTACTTAATCAACATTTTGTGCTATAAGAACAGTTAAATATAAATTTGAACCATCAGCATTTTGTGAGAGAATGTGTTGAGATTTTTTTTGGGGGGGGGGGGTTTCCCCCTTTTTCCCCCCCCAATTGTACCTTTCCAATTACCCCACTCTTCCGAGCCGTTCTGGTCGCTGCTCCACCCCCTCTGCCGATTCGGGGAGGGCTGCAGACTACCACATGCCACCTCCGATACATGTGGAGTCGCCAGCCGCTTGTTTTCACCCGACAGTGAGGAGTTTCGCCAGGGGGACGTAGCACATGGGAGGATCACGCTATTCCCCCCAGTAGCCCCCTCCCCCCAAACAGGAGCCCTGACCAACCAGAGGAGGCACTAGTGCAGCAACCAGGACACATACCCACATCTGGCTTCCCACCCACAGACATAGCCAATCGTGTCTGTAGGGACGCCTGACCAAGCCAGAGATAACACGGGGATTCGAACCGGCGATCTCCGTGTTGGTTGGCAACAGAATAGACTGCTACGCTACCTGGATGCCCTGAGAATGTGTTGAGATTTTAACGGGGTTAGAAAATATTAAATATGGTCTCATCAAGTGTCTCTTCAACAGCAACAAGCTTGATTATCCTGTTAAACTAAACTCCCTGTATCAGAAGTTTTGTTCACCTATTTTTGATCAAACTGTGGAAAAGCAACAGGCCAGTGTCTCTGCCAGTGTTAGCAGTGTCTTGGCCAACATGCCTTAGGGACCAAGCTCACTTAACCCGTTTCTGCACTCACTCTTCCAACATTACACACGATGCTGGAACAAATAGTGAATTTTTTTTTTCATCTACGCTACCCGATTGTGGAGGTTTGTGTAGGATGCGGGTGAAAACAAACCCATATTTTTAGAGTATGTTTATGAAGGATGCTCAGGTAAACGTACAACAGATAAACTAGGACAACAGCAATGTGACTTCAATAGGTCACAAAGGGAAGAGAGATAAGTTGTTTGTAACCAAGCTCTCCGTGGGTGGAGAGGAACACTATCTTCTTTTCAGTGTATGACACACCAGTAGGAATGTAAACAAAGAACAGGGCTTAACCAAACCTTTTATCACATTGTTATGCAAGGACCCCAGACTGCAGTGTCTCCACATAGTTTAGTTCACCCGATGGTTAATTTTAAAGGGCTGCTCCTGCATCACACACACACGTCTTTTTCTTAAGAATTGCTGTAATGTTTATGTATATAAGTAATAGCGGTGCATGCTGTATGCAAATGTAAACAGCTATAGCAATAAATTACTGTAAATAAGTATGGTCTGCTTTGCAAAGGTCAAACTACATTTCGATTTTTGTTCTAATTGCATTTTTCAATAAATATTTTCAATTAGCTGACTTGGCAAAACTATGCAAACAGAGAGCTGTTCTACTACGTATGTGTAACCATTCATTATATATATATATATATATATATAGATAGATATATAGATATAGATATATATAGATAGATATATATAGATATATAGATAAAGATATATAGATATGTATATAAAAGAAACACCACAAAAAAGTAATAAGATCAAACTTTGTGAATTATGTGTCTTACTAGATTGTGATCATTTATCATTGTTCTTGCTGTATTTTCAAATCTTTTTTTCTTTGTGTGGCAACATTACGTCCGCATTCACCAACAATTTTAAATCTGGTATCGACACCATTGTCATTGTCATCGTTCAATAACTTCAGACGGTACATTTCACCTTGGGTGTCCTGCACACATATACCAGGCCTCTTGTATTACCAGGATGTATCATATCCTCAACCTCATCCAACCAGGATAAGGATACAGGCTACATATAAAAATCTATATAAAATAAAATTAAATTAACTTTTTTTTTTGGTCATCGTTGTTATGGTCTTGTCCTATATTGTTTTCGTTTTTTGTTTGGATATGTTGTTTTGTATTTCTAATACATACATTTCCAGTTCGATTATTATGTAAATACTGATCATGTTGAATACCCCATAAAAAGTTCTTAAAAATTGTATTAACTGTGATCCCAATTATAACTGGCAATAATAGACTGGCAGCCTGTCCAGGGTGTTTCCCCACCTGCTGCCCAATGACTGCTGGGATAGGCTCCAGCATCCCCGTGACCCTGAGAGCAGGATAAGCGGTTTGGATAATGGATGGATGAATAATGTATTCTCAAAAAGAGACACAAAGTGTGTCTGAGCTTATCTGGGGTCTCTTTGAATGGGTGCTCACCAGAGAAGAGGAGCCAAAGATCTCCTCTCATGTTCTCAGGTATGCCCTTCAGGACTAGCTCCTTCGTCTTCTCAGTGCGGTACATACACACCCCCTGTCCATATTCTGTGAAATGGTTCTTCCATGCCTGCTCCTTCAGAAACTCCTTTGCCTGAGTGAACAGAGAAAGAAATATTCCTGAGACAGCCTTTTGTGCTTCAGTTAACTCCTTTCCACACAGCTGCAGGTTTTCGACACCAGCTCACAAGACCAGGTCACTGAATTTAATTTCCTTTGTTCCATATCCTGCCCCGATGTCTTGCACTCTTCACAGAGTCTAAGCCTAGCAATATCTGAAATATGTGTAGCCTGACTTAAAGCCAAAACAATCTGCTAAATTTGCATTTCAGGGCTGCACTTACGTCTCAGCCAATTTTCACAGACATGCAAACTAAATGTCATCTAAATGTATTCAGTGACATTTAGATTTTTGTTAAAAATGTCTGGCACCTGGGCCATTGTGGGAGACGGTTTCTACATTTGTTGTTCAGTTTCTCAAAATTGGACATGAGCATTGTTAGAAACAGATTCTAGCAGTGTTTGCATGCAATTTTGAGTCTTCACTGAAACCAGTGGCCACTGTATGCCCTAAACTATCTAGCCCTTAGTATCAAATAGACAGGCCAGAGAGGGAGAAATAAAACGTTCCATATTTTAGCAGTTATTTTGCATCACCAAACAACTAAAGTTCACAGTTCCAGGGTATCCAATTAAGTCTTGAGCACATACAACACAGGGTCTCAGAACATAGTCTGTCATACAGGAATATTAAATACGAGTCATCTCACTAAACAAAGCACACTGAACTCACCAGTTTGGGATTGAACTCCTCTGGCGAGCGCCGGCGGTACATGGTCATGAGGGCCTGTGTGGCAGTGGGAACACTGCTGTCATTGAGATTGAACTGACGCTCACTGTCTGAACCCAAGCTCCGTTGAGGGCTGCTAGACAGCAGCGACCCATGCTGGGAGTATGCCTGGCGGGAACACAAGGCTATGTTTACAGGCATTTACAGCTTTGGAGTGGACACCATCACCACTGTTTACAGTCAATCCAATACATTTCTTCCCCAGGCTCCATTTCTTGTTAGCTTTTAGCCTACCCTCTCTATATTATTATATCATGGAGTTAAAAAAAACAAAACAACAACAACACACGTCTTTTGGAGGTTTAATCCTTGGACTCGGCGGTTGGTAAGTACACTGAACTTTCATCACCTCATCATCTGAGCTGTTTAGGCTGCCAGTAAGTTCTCTCTCCATGTAGATCTTGGAAGTTGTCTGCTGTAGGAAATCAGAGATCCTTTGGACCAGGAAGTCTCGGTCTTTGAGATTTGCAAACAAGAAGGTCATTCGGTTCTTGGTGCTGATAGACAGTGGGCTCGGCAGCACATTGGAGCTGTCTGCCTTTTCCACGATGGTCACCTGTAAGAAAATTAGTGACAAAATTAGTTGACATAGTCAAAATCAAGGGAGCAAGAGATGTTTATTACGATTCAGAAGCAGACTTTGTATGCAAGATATTTGACTGCAACTGGGTGTTATTGTCTGCTTTGTGTGTGTGTGTGTGCGTGTGTGAGTGTGTGTGTGTGTTGTGTTTCTAGAGCATTTTCTTTAATTTGATGTTTACTCAGTTTCTATACATTTGATTGTGTTTTATGTCTGTCAACATTTTTAGTTTATTCTAACATCGAATTACGTCTCCTCAATAATGAACTACCCCCAACATGTTTCAAAATCCACTTTATGTGAAATTCAACAGGCAATTGAATTTGACCTCACGAAGGGGAATGATGAGGCTACACAGGGTTTCTTCCTTGCTGGTGAAGCAGATGTAGTTGGTGGAGACGAACATCTGTCCCAGGATGTGCATTTTATTGAAGGGGGTCCACAGGGTGCAGTCAGTGTGCCCATCAAGTTTCTCATCCTTTGGTAAACGAAATAGGGCTCTGTAACGCTCACTCTTAGCTCTAGCATCCAGATCCCTGAAAGAGGAAACACACAATGATTAACAGACAACAAAGATTGATGTAAATTTAACCGTTGGCCATGAGACATAAGGCAAAGATAAAGGATATAATACACTTTCAATTCAATTTCACTCAATTCAATTCAATTCAATTTATTGTCATTAAAAACAATGTGCAGGCACATGTTAAAAATGAAATAAGGGCTGCGGCTTCGCCAAACAGTGCAAAACAGACATAGACAAATACAGCAAACACAGTATAAGACATACACAGATGAAAACCAAAAGCTAAAAGTAAGTTAAAAAAGAGCACGAGTACAAAAATATTTAGAAATAGCCACAGACAGTGGGTAGCCAGGTTCAGGTTTGGTTAACTTTGTCACTACAGTCAAGTTTGTCTTGGATACAGCTGCTGCACACAATAGCTGTCTACATAGTATAAAACAACATACTGCACACACAATAAATCAGAAATAAAAGCACATTGTAACTATTATCCAAGCAACAATAACAAAAGCAAGGCAACAAATTACACAACCCCTCACATCATACCTTACAACTATTGCACAACTATTGCTGCTTTCTGTCACAGCCTATGTCTGAACACCCATTTGGTTTTTCTGAAAGAGCTTATGACTGGCTAACTGCTACACATTGTCAGCAGGACCCTATGGAGATCATCTTTCAATAACAGCACTGTCATAATAAGAGTCACACGCATCAGGCAGATTTTCACCCTAAATGTTAACCTTACTTCAGATACATCCATCCATTAACTGAACCGCTTATCCTGCTCTCAGGGTCGCGGGGATGCTGTAGCCTAACCCAGCAGTCATTGGGCAGCAGGCGGGGAGACACCCTGGACAGGCCGCCAGGCCATCACAGGGTTGACACACACATACACACACCCACTCATACCTCAGGACAATTTAGTATGGCCAATTCACCTGACCTACATGTCTTTGGACTGTGGCAGGAAACCCACGCAGACATGGGGAGAACATGCAAACTCTACACAGAGGACGACCCGGGATGACCCACCAAGGTTGGACTACCCCGGGGCTCGGAACCCAGGACCTTCTTGCTGTGAGGCGACCGCGCTAACGACTGCACCACCGTGCCGCCCTACTTCAGATACAGCTATTTATTATTCATTCTGTCAATTCATTTACCATTCATTATTCATAGCTTTAACGCATTGCTTTTATTCATTTTATTATTTTATATCTATCTTTATAACTTTCATTTTTTAGTTCATTTAATTATTTTGTTCCACGTAGTCTTTCCACACACTCGGAATTTTAGTTAGTTAACGAATTACTCCTATTTACAAGAAGAAAAAAAAACTTAGGTGTGTTTGTCCTATTTGGGTTGAAGAAATCACAGCCATAGCAGAACTAAAAGCACCTATATACTGCAAGACTATTAACTTTAATGGTCTTAAAGAAATTAAATTTGTTGAGGTTCAAACATCTCAATGCGGGACAGGCATCGTTGCTCACCTCTTGAGTGCAGACACCTTCTTCGGTGACTTCCTCTTGAGTTTGGGCAGCGAGCGGTCCTGTTCGAAGCCCTTGTTGTCCAAGAGCTGACGCATGGCAATGTTAGCCAGCTGCTCCGCCAGCTTGAAGGTTTCATTGATGTTAAGGAAGACTGAGAAGACGTGCTCATTGGCGCGTGTGCTGACCTTGATCACATCAGGCAGCAGCAGTGTGGCACTCTTCTCTAGCTGGGTGATGTCTGCCCAACGCACAACCAGTTTTGCTGAGGGAGAAACAAATACTCCAGATATAAAAGAAGGCAATTCAAGTGGTAAAATTAAAGACAGATGCAGAAAGAATTAAAGACTGAGGACAAGACATTTCAACAGAACTGCCTGTATATTTCTTTGTTTGCATGTGTGTGTGTGTGTGTGTGTGTGTGTGTGTGTGTGTGTGTGTGAGAGACCCCTTGCAACTAGGTCAGTAGTGTTTGACAGTATAAAATGTCCTACCTTCTTTCCCTAGCAGGTAGGAGTAGAAGCAGAGGTGGTTGATGCTGAGGTACAGCCATCCCTGCCGGGGAACCTTGCCCTTCCAGTAACTGCAGGAGTAATAGTTGACCAGCTTCTCCTCATCTGGCATGCCAAACAGCTTTCGAAACTTAGCAATGGCTTCCTTGAATTTCTCTGTGTCGTCATCCTCTTTAACATCATGATTCTTGTTGAATTCTGCTATGATGCCCTGAGGGGGGAAGATCGAGACAGAAATTGGGATGATGCATTATATGTTGGGATAGCGTTTGTGAAGTGTGAGTGTACTAACCACAAAATAAAAGCTTAGCTCTGTAGTGTAAACATCCATTCATCCATCCATTATCTGAACCGCTTATCCTGCTCTCAGGGTTGCGGGGATGCTGGAGCCTATTGCAGCAGTCATTGGGTGGCAGGCAGGGAGACACCCTGGACAGGCCACCAGGCCATCACACAGGGCCAACATATACACACACACATTCATACCTGGGGGCAATTTAGTACGTAGTAGAGTAGAACATGCAAACTCCACACAGAGGATGACCCAGGACGACCCCCTAGGTTGGACTACCCCGGGGCTCAAACCCAGAACCTTCTTGCTGTGAGGCGACTACGCTAACCATTGTGCCACCATGCCGCCTATTATAAACAAAATTATTCAATTATGTATTAAAGAAATTAAAAGAATTCATAAATCACATTGTTGAAATAAAAATGAAAAATTAGCTCGCATTGGTGGCCAAACATGATCAAACACTGGATAGAACTTAGCACAGAAGAACTTTGAATTTCAAATGAGCAAAAGCACACAAGTTATTGACTGCAGAGAAATGGGTAGTTACTTGCACTTTTCCCTTGACGAAGGTGGTAATATCATTTTCATTATCAAAGATGGAAAGAGTCTGTAGTAGATTGTGCTCTAGCCACTCCCAGTGCTCTGTGATCTCTTTACGGGAGGTCCCTGAGGAGGAGAGGTTGAGGGGTGGGGGGGGTCAGAGAGAGGAGGTACAGACTGAAAATGAAGAAAGCAAGGAGGCAATGAGGAGAAATGTAGCGAGTTCCTGATGGGATTCAAGTGTAATGTCTCTGATTTGGGACCACATTACCCTCGCTGACTCGCCGCTAGTGTTGGACAACGTCTTAATTTATTTTTCTTACAAATATCAAATTATTTTTTTCTTCATGTAATGTTCACGTGTTGACACTTAACTGAACATTGTGCTCATTGCTGAGCTTGAGTGATGATTCACGGGATTAAGTTTCCCACAGTAGAAATCACCTGCAACATTGTTTGCCCTCTATGAGCCACCATCCTTCATCAATTTCTCTGGTGATATGCTCCACAGCTCTGTGGAGCATACCTACTGCATTAGCCATGTGACCCCTCCACTTTCTCTCCCTCCATCTCTAGGCCAAGGATGGCCGGATTAGAGGGAGTGAAGCGAAGAAGGGAGAAATTTCCATTTACAGGCCAGGGTAGTCGTTTGTGTTCTTCCATTTTACACAGAAAAGTACAATAGACCATTTTTTCATCCCTTGGTAGTCACTCTTAGTAATGCTTGACTGAACATAGTTGTGCGCACACATGCACACACACACCCACAGAAGCCCTTTGTGCCATCATTTTCACTGTTTTTTCAAGTGTCCCCACTACATTACAGTATCAGCATTACTCCTGAATTATTGTTGTGTGACATCCTCCTAAATTAAAGATTTGCATTTCTAAAACACGTGAGATCGTGCCATTTCTGCTAAACAATGTACAAGTAAGAATTTATACAAAACAGATCCCCTTACTGTGAAACACAGAGGGATACTAAATCATGATGCCCACTCGTATTTGAGCATTGATTGCTGTATCCGTTTACTCAGTCTTGCCTTGGAAGAGCACTGGGGAATGACGTAATGCTTGGGATTTGGCCAATAATGAGGGAGGGCAGGGTTTGAGAACATCATGGTTGAAGTAGTCGGTGGGGGTGGGATTCATAAGAGGTTAAAAGAAAGACAGTCCTTTCCAGAAGCAACTCTAAAGCCTCTGAAGACTGTTAATTTAAACAGCATTTGGTTTGGTAAGATTTACAAAGCAGATAAAACTACACACCATGGTTTACTCTTAATAGATGAGTGAGCAAAATGTTTGGCTTAAGTGAGATAAGAGGGTGCAGAGCATCTACAAAGTATATACCATGAGCGATAATGCAGTACACTAAGGAGTCGGGTGTCTGGTACAGGATTCTATATGGAGCCACTCGAGCACTGGAGTCCAGGACCACATCCAAGGTCCCCACCAGTAGACCTGTGGAAAAAAAATGAAGAATATTGTAAATACAGAGAAAGAATATACTGAATATAGGACCACTGTCAAAAAATATTGATAATGAAAAATGAAAAAAAAAAAGGAATTGCAGCTTATAAAACACAGCAAGGACTCCAAGTTGGACCTCAAATTCATGTGTCCTGTGTCATAAAACACACTGCACGGGGACAATTAACAATCGGGGTTCCCTTTTAGCATCTATGGACACTAATGACCATGCAAGGTACCAAAGAATGTAGTGTGTTAATTGTTTCTAGGCCATTTTGTTATGGCTCTGAAGGGAGGATGTCAATGACGAGATTTTTGAAGAAACTATCCACAGGCCAAATTTTCAAGGTTGATGCCAGATCCCCATGAAGCAAAGGCACAGAGACAGTGGCAGTTCTAGACCATTTCAAATGGGGGGGGGGGCAGGCTGGGGTCAGATGCGATTTTAGGGGCACCTAATATATTAAGCACAACTGTTAGATACCACCACCTCCATAAATTTGGTTCTCCAAATGACAAACGATAGACATATAACAATAAACACATGAATACTCAATCAGTGTTAATGTACATTTTATTTATCACTGCCCATTAATTACAGTTTCCCCTCTCTGGGAATAAATGTGGGATGAAAATGTAAAAAAGTAAATTCTGATTCACTGATTCACAGTTAAGTAGATTTGCGAAAAGGGGCCGCTGTGATCCTTTTATCCGCTCAGATTTGAACTCAACCGGATTTAAATTACCTCAGTATTCAATTGTCATATATTATACTGTAAAACCACAAATGTAAAATCTATGGCATCCATACATTAATCCTTACGAAAATATTCGCCACAGTTAGGGGGGCCAGAGGGGGGTCCAGGCTTAATATTATGGGGGCACTGGCCCCCCCTTAGAATTGCCACTGCACAGAGGGGCGGTACCCGTGGCTAGATGGTGGTTCAGTTTGGGGGTGGGGTTAGACAGTGGTTACGTTTAGGGATAAGTTTAGATAGTTTAGGGTTAAAGGTTAGATCGAGCATGTAATTTTGAATGCACTGCTGATTGTCTGGGCATGTAAACCTTACCTTTGTACCTTAGCTTTATTGGGCTCTAGCAACAACACATTTTTAACCGTTTGCTTTAGTATTCACTTGTTCTCTTATTCATGCTTTTTTTTTTTTGCAAGCCAGCTGAAAAACTGCAGAGCAAAGGATGTAATATCACTTCTTTGTGCATGTATGATTTATGTGTCTAGGCAAATCTGATATTACGGAGATAGTTGACCATATGTGGAACTGTCAGTGTTGTGCATTAGTTTGGCATCAACAACTACGCAGAGGATCAGATATCTTTCTGCTGCAGGACAGAAGGGTGGAGAAGGTGAGTGTTCATAATTCCCCTTATCTCTTCAAATGCGCCATCCTCAGCCTTCCCACTGCCCTTAAATGAAGCACAGCATCTGACTGCTGTGAGAAAAACGCCGCACAAGGGAAAACTGGATGCCAAGCCAGGTGATCACTTCTTAATCCCCTCTACATAGTCACTGATTCGAGTAAATGCCAAAGCAAGTGAATGACAAGCTCAATGAATAATATTATTTTCTGCACAGTTGAAAGGACACAATATTTAACTTGGCTAACTAGCGAGCTTTATGACTCTTTTTGTCAACCGGCGAACCAGAGAGCACGAATAAATAGATACAAGGTAGATTGTGTGTGTTATTGTTCACCAGCAACAATGTTCTTTCTAAAGTTTGGTAGCTCAATTCTAGGGCGCAATAGTGAGGAGTTTTTACATAAGATGCCATCTAGTGCAGGGACCGGGGCAAATAGGCGAGGTTCTTACAAACATATTGGAGCGGATGGGGATTTCCAGATTACACTTCACATAGTATTTGTTTTTCCAACTGCGGTTTCAGCAGTTGGCATAAGTCTGGAGATGTTCCAATCCCATCAACCCTCAACAGTGCACAAGTTGGGTGTGGTTTTAGTTTACAGAGGTAACATTAGGAACCAATAGACCTGTCCTCCTCATCATCATCAATATCCAGCACTAGCTCTGTGTAAAACTGCTGCTACTTGCAGTTAGTCAGTTCAGTTGTAGGCACAAGCTATTGGTTTTAGCTAAGGCTGTCAAACATTGACTATATCACGGGGCATGCGAGTAGCGTGGCAGTCTACTCCGTTGCCTACCACCATGGAGATCGCCGGTTCGAATCCCTGTGTTACCTCCGGCTTGGTCGGGTGTCCCTACTGATGTAATTGGCTGTGCCTGCGGGTGGGAAGCCGGATGTGGGTAAGTGTCCTGGTCGCTGCACTAGCGCCTCCTCTGGTCGATCGGGGCGCCTGTTCGGGGGGAGGGGGAACTGGGGGGAATAGTGTGATCCTCCCAAACGCTATGTCCCCCTGGCCAAACTCCTCTCTGTCAGGTGAAAAGAAGCGGCTGGCGACTCCACATGTATCGGGGGAGGCATGTGGTAGTCTGCAGCCCTCCCCGGATCGGCAGAGGGGGTGCAGCAGCGACCAGGACGGCTCGGAAGAGTGGGGTAAAAAAAAAGTTGACTACATCTAGTTCATCTAAATGACCTTTCTTTCAAATTACTATTGTGGAATGTGCAACAGTATTTTTTTAATGGTAGGCAACAATGAGTACTACTTTATTATCAGATGACTTGCAATTTGGCACATATTGAGGCATCAAGATAGCCCAATGGCCATCGGCATGCCGCAGCTACTGTGTTACAAATCATTATATAGTTCCTGTATCTGAATAGAGTAAACAGTAAAGCAGCACACTAGATATGACACCAACCGTATGATAATACACAAGAGAAACAAGAAGGCCAGCATCAAGCATGTCCATGAGTGTGGCATGTGGTAAAAGGTAATAATTTACTCTATTACAGTCTCCAGAGAAGACTGGCGCCAGCAAATGGCTACTGAAAGATCTGGCAAAAGTGAGAACACTACCCTGTATCAAACCTCCATCAAGGTTTCCACAGCCTAGATTTTGTGGTCCTGCCCGTGAGTGCATGTCCTACTCCTATATCGGGATGCTGTGCTGGTACAGTTAATGAGCCATAATCTATAAGATGATTAATGTCACACTGTGAGTTCAGAAACGATTCACTTATTGATCTAATATATATATATAATCAGAGTAAGGGCGATTGTTCAAAACACACACACATCTTATGTGTATATAAGAAAAATGTTTTGTTGCACTACAGCCTGAAATTAAATGAAAACATCGTTTCAGATGTTTTTTTCCCACCTTCATTCTCATATGGTAATGCACAAGTGAAAAGGTTAAAAAAAAAAAAAAAAACTACTGTATAAAACTACCCCAGCAACATTACTTGGTGAAAGCACCTCGCAACTTCCATTCTACTTGACAAAATGGCAAAATCTGTTAAATCAGGTTGCTGGTGGACCATAGATGGTTTGAACTCCATGTTTTCTCAAAGTTTTCAGTCAGGTTTAATCAGGGTTGACTGGCTTTGTCTGTGTTTGGGGCTGTAATCATGCATGAAGGTCAACCTCATCAGATGTGGTTTGGTTAAGAAGATAGGGTGTGTATGAGCTAATAAGCAAATACTTTCATGGCAGGTGCATTCATTTACACAACTGAGTAATGGATTGATATTTCATTAATGTTCAGATATGTGGAGGTTTTATTTCCAATTGTATCTGGCAACTTACATATATATAAGTAAAGTGGGGAAATTGAATTTAACACACACTGTGTTTGATGGATGGTTAAGATTGGGTTTGCTAAAGGTTGAATTTTCTCTCTTTACTGACTGGGACATGATGAGTTTAAGTTTATGCAGCTATCCTTACAAGCACATTGCATTGACTTCCATTCATTGTGGACGACCTTACCCAAACCCTAACCTTAACCCCAACCTTAATCTAACCTCAAGTCACACCTTACCCATTAACTTAACCAGGACCTTACAAATGACCTTTTGCCTCATTAGGACCAGGCTTGATGAGGACTACTGGTCCCAACAAGGTTAGTGTTTATACCATAAGAGGTCTCCAAAAAGTAACAAAAAAGCACATGCACACAGGAGAGCTTTGTGGGAAATTCTGCAAAAAAAAAAAAAAAAAGTTTGAGAGCGAGACGTGCAAAACAGTGTGCCTCCACCCTGTGTGCATGCTATGCTACGCACCGTGCCCTGCCTGCACAGCCTCCTTTTTCTCCCGAATTCATATTTACTTGTACTTTTTCCTCCCTGTTAACTTTTCTATGTGGATTAAAAGATCAGACCTGCTTCACTGGGCACTTCAAATGTCAAGCAAGCAGCGTTAATACTGACCTGGAACTGAGGCCCAACGCCTTGCAGGTGCTGAAAAAGCAGCGGCAGTTACTACATGTAGAGTCAGAGTCCCCCATGCAAAGTAACATTACCTGCATATTAATCAACTACTCACCTATATGTACTATGCCAATCTGCCCTCTTTAAAATGCCAAAAAAGGAAATAGGAAAGACATGTTGGCCCTGCTAAAAAAATGTATTCCTCTCCAAAATTCCAATTACAACAACCACAAACAGCAGCTCTGATGAAATTATGGGATTTTAGAGCTTGTTGCTATTCGTTTGGGAGAGACAACTAATTGGTTGCAGGTTTGGAAAAAAAAAATTTCTGGCTGATCAGGTTCAAAGAGTCATCTCTACATTAAAACAACAAAAGTGAGTATTCTGAAAATAAATTACTATGCCAGTAACACAATATACCGGGACTTATTTCTACTGTGCTTAATAAAAAACTCAAGCAATAAACTTTCCGGGAAAACAA
This sequence comes from Lampris incognitus, assembly GCF_029633865.1. Lineage (NCBI taxonomy): Eukaryota > Metazoa > Chordata > Actinopteri > Lampriformes > Lampridae > Lampris > Lampris incognitus. The sequence goes on along the minus strand of NC_079215.1, from coordinate 15,466,666 downwards.
ATGCTGGAAAACGAATGCTGGATGGTGGCATATTATACAACATTTCTTACTTGTGCATTTTTTTTTCATCTTTTATTTTGGCTTAAAACAGGAAACAAAGATATTAGCACAAGAAATGAAACCACAAAAGAGTGCCAGATCACTTAAAAACACACAATTTTTTTTCCTCTTCTCAGCACTTTTAATATTGACAACCAAAAGTGGAGAAAGTCATTTATTTAGCAGGTGCACTGGATACGAAGTGAATAACATTTTCTAACACATGTGGATCTTTGCGTTTTAAAAGAGGTGCAGAAGGTGAACCCTGGTCAGGAAAAGCAACGCTGCTGTAACATCCAGTCAGTGATGGAAAGAAAGGGGCATCCTCAAACACAGCATTCCTTCTATCAGCTGGCATGGAAAACACCACAGTTCACATGACAATAGACTCCCATGCTTTTTATCCACCCCCACCCCCCCAACATACATAAACACACACTTTTGTTAACATAGACATGACAACAAACCAACCATAAGAAACCATTTTTTGAGACACGACAGACTGCAGCTCGAAGACGTCAGATTTCCAAGACTTGCAAATACATTCTCTACTGCTGAAGGAGGCTGGAAAAAGGTTCAACAGCACACCCTCCACCTAAACAGACTCAGCTAAGGAACGATACGATGCTTCGTGCGTATGAGATCAGAAACACAACACGAAAATCAGACGTGCCTCTCAAGGATGGGGACTTGAGTCCATGACTCACACTTGAGTTGCATAAAAATAGATTTCAGTCTCAATTTGCAGCTCGTCCCTCGGTGACTTCAAACTTGACTCAGCTTCGCCAAGACTGATCCTTGAACAACGGGAGAGTCTAACAATACTAGTGTGAAAACTAAGATTTATCATTGTATTCACTTATCCTCATTTCTTATAATGCTATGCCCTGCACCGTTTATGTCACATGTCATTCTACTGGGTGCGAGATCTGAAAGGACAGCTTAGACCACGTAGGTCCACATTTCATAGCTTCATGACAGTAAAGACCTCAGGTCCGAGGTGCAGAATGGACAAATGTAAAGACTGGGGAATGAAAATAAAAGATGCTGACAAACAACATCCAACTTTATAGGCGACCGGAAAATACATCCGGATTGGTTCGTATTTTTAGCTCAGTGAGTGGAGCCATCATCAAGCTGCCCGCCGCTTGCTGTGCAGACACGACCCGGTGTGGAGCTGCAGCTACAGCCTCTCATGTCAGATCCTACCTTGTGTTGCAAAGCTTTAGTAGCATGTACACATGTGCCTCATTTATAAAGTGTCTCTGCAGATGTATTACGTTTAAAGATGAATGTGTCATTTACCAAGACATTTCGGGTATATTTTTCACTAGTTAAACTGCAACGTGGTTGCACATTCAAAAGGTGTTTTCTGGGATCTGATGTTAAAGCTGTAATAACAGACTAGCCCACTTCTATTACCTGCTAATCTATTTGATGTGAATGGGACATTCCCCTGCTGTTATCATGAAGCACCATCCACTCAAAGGTTCTGCTAATTTACACAATTTCTATTTTTTGCAAATGCCACCATCAAAATAACCCAAGGGAAGTTCCCAAAAATTGACCAACTATTTCAGGGACGAAGCTTTCACTTACTTACAACAACGGAAGCGTAACATTTAGTCAAAGCGCTTCAGACGAAGTGAAACGTCATCCGTTTCCTCACAAATTTCAATAAGCATGACTCTATTTGCCTCGCACCTTGAATTCACAGGTCTTGTGAAATTCAATATGCGTGTGCATATCTTCAAGGCGAAATCTGCCAAACCCACCCACTGGATTAAAAACTTAAGGGAACGATGCATTTTGCCTCGGATAAGATTTGCAATAAAAGGGCAGGTTTTGACTCCCATTGTAATTTCCCAGATTAAGTTGGGGGGGGGCACAGTGGTTAGTGCGGTCGCCTCACAGCAAGAAGGTCCTGGGTTCAAGCCCCCCGGGTAGTCCAACCTTGGTGGTCGTCCCGGGTCATCCTCTGTGTGGAGTTTGCATGTTCTCCCCGTGTCTGCGTGGGTTTCCTCTGGGGGCTCCGGTTTCCTCCCACAGTCCAAAGACATGTAGGTCAGGTGAATCGGCCTTATAAATTGCCCCTAGGTATGAATGTGTGTATATGGGTGTGTGTATATGTCGGCCCTATGTGATGGCCTGCAGGCCTGTCCAGGGTGTCTCCCCGCCTGCCACCCAGTGACTGCTGGGATGGGCCCCAGCACCCCCGCGACCCTGAGAGCAGGATAAGCGGTTCGGATAATGCATGGATGGATGGATGGAAGTTGGGGGGAGCATTTTCACTGTTGTTGCATTACTTGCTGTGCAACGTTATGTTACTATATGCTTTCCCTACTACCAACAACAATGATTTATATCATACCTTACGAGCGCTCAAGGGCTTTTCCATAGCACCATAACACAATCAAATAAAACTCATGTACAACACAAGCAGAAAACAGTATACTACATCGGAGGGCACAGAAACATTGACAAACATGAGAGAAACGAGTCCTTAAATGAGATGGCCTTCAACGAGTCCATCAAATGACCTTCTTTATCTTTTTTGGACAGTAGCCCTGGTGCTTGTAAGGCAAAAAAATTGTACCACTGAGAAAAACTTTGCAGCACAAATTATGGAAAGTGAGAAGGTCAGTAGCGACAAATATTTATCCGTTTTCTTGAGATAAATATTTAGATTCTAAGATACTCGAACTTAATATTAATTGAATTCAACTGAACCAAACAACGTGCCCTGCAGATGTGATAGGCACTTTATATTTTAGCACAGTATTTTTTTTTAAATTAAAAAAAAATGCAACAATTGATTCACACTATACAGCCCTGCCTTTGTTTTGCATGTTTATTTTTGTTTGCTAAATAGGCAATAACTAGCTGGTTGTGGATTTTAGAGAAATAGACATGTTGTGGATTAGGCCGATCCATCACAGAGACTTGGAAACTGACTCTGACTTGCATTTAAAGACTTGTGAGCATCACTGCCCCCTACTGTAAACAACATATTGCTAGATCAGACACATCAATTCTTTAAATGTAATCGAGATGAGAATGAAAAAACGAAGACACTACAAGAGTAAAAATGTATTTTCCCGTTATTTGTACAATTGTTGCCTAAATCTGCACTGTGCCTGTGGGTAGACGTATGTTTCAACTGTGTACAGAAGGAAATAAAGTCTCCCCAAGACGTAAATCACTTTTATTTCAGATAATAAACAGAAAACTGATCCAAACTTGGATCGATCATTTTATGACGTTTCTGTTCATACGTTCCTCTTTCCTGTCAAACGTCTTCTGTCATTTGACACGTAAAAAAAAAAAAAGAAAGCAAAAGAAAAAGAAAAAAGGCAACCCTTGAATAGCTAAAATGGGTGAAATGTAAGTGCAATGGATAGAGTCTGAGTAAAGGCCGTTTTATTTTTCAGAATGAAACATGTCAGCCCAGTCCAGCTCCAGAAAAACAAAATGGCTTGCTGCAATTTAAAATGTCAGACTCCACCGTAACCCCAAAAGCCATGAATCTGTGCTACGGGCACTATTGTTTCATCAGTAATATGTTAGCCTACGAAATGTTAACCCAAGTGACACGCTCAAGAAGGCCTTGTAGTCAGCAACAGAAAAGACTGCACGCGATATGCAAATACAGACCGGATAGATGTGGCTCAGTCAGCGCTCCCTGTGGTAGCTCATGGATAAATCCAAACAGCTGTTCCCACTTGGTTCTGCTAAGTCAAGCACTCACAATCAATAGCTAGAGGGGGGGACAAAAGCATGATTTCACTGGCTGACCTCCATCTCCCATCAGACCGTTGGACACAGACACCCTTTTGTTTTTTTTAAAGGAGCATACCTCAACCCCTCCCTATAGTGGTGGGTACATGTTGTATACCTGCGAGTACCAAACGTTTGAAGCTCCAGCTCAAGACAGAATCATTTAGCAATAGGAATGCAATACTGCAGGGGTGCCCAACTCCAGGCCTCGAGGGCCACAGTGTCTGCAGGTATTTGTTCCAACCATGCACTCCACCACCTGATTTAACTAATTAGCTCACCTCTTGGACCAAGGAGGGAAAGGAATTAGTTAAATCACGTGGTGTAGTGCATGGTTGCAACAAATACCCGCACACTGCAGCCCTCGAGGCCTGGAGTTGGGCACCCCTGCAGTACTGCATTCGTGCCTTCATGTCAAAGCTTATTGCAATGGTTTTTGTTGTTGTTTTTTTTTTATTCCCCCCCACCTTTTTTTCTCCAAATTGTACTTGGCCAATTACCCCACTCTTCCGAGCCGTCTCGGTCGCTGCTCCACCCCCTCTGCCGATCCGGGGAGGGCTGCAGACTACTACATGCTTCCTCCGATACATGTGAAGTCGCCCGCCGCTTCTTTTCACCTGACAGTGAGGAGTTTCGCCAGGGGGACACAGCACGTGGGAGGATCACGCCATTCTCCCCAGTTCCCCCTCCCCCTTGAACAGGTGCCCCGACTGACCAGAGGAGGCACTAGTGCAGCAACCAGGACACATACCCACATCCGGCTTCCCACCCGCAGACATGGCCAATTGTGTCTGTAGGGACGGCCAGACCAAGCCGGAGGTAACACGGGGATTCAAACCACCAATCCCTGTGTTAGTAGGCAACAAAATAGACTGCCACCCGGACGCCCAAAACTTATTGCAATGTTAAAATCACCCATTTTCATCAATGTAATAGACAAAACATTCTTGACCCCTGATGCACTGATATGATCAACCATGGCAAAGGAAACTCATTTTACTTTTTTCCCCTTGAACTGAATGTTAATGCATTTTCACATGCACATGCACGCACACATGCATGAAATACATAATCAGCTTGAATTTGAGGATGCAAAAATGTTCACATCAGCTAACTAGAAGAGGAAGTCATATCAATACTCATGGATCTCAAAAACCACATCCCGGGACAAGAAGGTTGTACGAACTCCTCCTCTACAGATCCCTGGTGTTTAACTGCGTACATGTACCGCATGATTTTTGGCATGTGATGATTTTAACAAATGGCAGCCTGCTTTCAACAGCTTTACGGTGCCCGTAAGAGTGAACGGGCAGGTACCACCTAGATACTATTCCAGATTTTGGAATAAACGCTCCACTACATTTCTGAGCCCACCTGTACACCAAGGGGCCAAGAGTGTACAGATGAACATCAGACCGCCTAAATTTACAGTACATAGCTGAATACGTCCTTCAGACTTTCCAAACCTGATCAACTCCTTGCTTCTCTGCAGAGGCTTTGAAAATATTTTGTACTTGTTCATGTAATGGTCACCGCTTTGGTGAAATGAGCTGTCTTAAAGCTAGATTAATTCTTAAACGCTGGCATGCTTGTGAGAGTGTGTGAGCATCGACTCCACGGCACTGCTTGCCCCATAGATCAGCACAGTATAGAATAAGCTTTGAAACATTCAAAGCCAGTTGACTCTGAACAAAGTACTGGTGCCTGACCAACGTTATCCACTGTCCTTAGTTTGTGGAAGGAATGGCATCACGTGTCAACTTCTTGTGCTTCACAAAACCATTCCAAAATTCAGATTTGAATTCAAAATTCAAATCTGTGGCACCAGCACATCATGTAAATTTTTCCCATTTTGGGATTTATTTGTTTATCTATCACAACAGACAAACTTTTGTTTCAGCTCAATGGACTTTCATCCAACTAGGTAGTGCCGGTGAACTGCACGTTATAAATAACTATGGGTACGAAAACAAGCACGCATGTACGAAAACACACATGCACGTCCACACACACGAAAATGAGACTCCACATCGCAACCTGTTTTTAATAAGTTCTTCATCTTTGCTTTGCTGGCTTTTCTTTTTCTTTGGGGTTTGCAGCATCGGCTTCACTAAATCAAAACACACACCAGCACCGAGGCAGAGCTTCAAGTCAAATGATGCCAGCCGACACGAGTCAAATATGAAAAGCTCTGTTTTTAGCACTGCTCTTAAACCTTTTTTCCGAAAGAAAATACGGGCCGACATGAATTGTTAATGCTGGAGAAGAATAGAAGCAGCTGCAGTACATCAAGTGGATGCACATCTACGCAAGGCGAGGCGCCGCTGGTGTAGGGATTTTGTAGGGAAGTGAAGCATCGTTCTTGACACACATTGACTGCCACTGGTGAGTTCTGGCCCTGTTCCATGTTTCTACATAAAGGAGTAGGAAACATGTACACCAGAACGCTGACTAGTTCTGTTTTGACATTAGACTTTACATTAATAAACAGTTCAATGTGATGAACCTCAGTTATATTCTTATAATTAAATATGGCATTTTTGCATATTTAAGCAGATATTGTGATATATACACTGTGGTACACTGCCCACATAAATCTTGCAAGTAGTAGCTCTGCTTGCAAGATGACAGGAGGCGGCTCCATTGTAACTCTGACATTCGGGGGGGGGGTTCTGTTATTTCCTCAACCTTGGTAGAAATTGAACAGCAAATCTATAGCAATATGCAAATTTCTACCTTTTCAACTATTTCTACTGTGCACCACTGGCTAGAGCTATGTATCGAATAAACAATTTTTCCTCCAACCTAGTGAAATTACTGCTAACCTAGAGCCCTGGAGCTCAAGCCCCAGCCTCTCTAGTTGATAAATCAGGGTTGGCCCAGTTACCGTAGATGCTCTCCCATATCCGATAATGTTGGCGCTATTGGGATCTCCTGTCCCCAAGTAGGATTGTTTTTAAAGGAGTGCCAGTGTCTCTGGGCTCTCAGTGCCAACTGGCACACGGCGCAAGTCCGCTTTCCCATTTACATAAGTATGACATCATCCCCTATCACCACTCAGTGTACTTTCAGCTTCCACAGTCACATCTTCAGCAGAAACAATGGCGAAAAAACTGAGGTTGTGGAGCCAATGCTCAGTTGTTCATCAGATAAAGTCTAGTATAATGAATCAATGTCTGTTTATGATGATGAATATCGATGAAATATAAAAACTTATCGATGCAATGACATTGCAAACTTAGTGTACTGTCCAGTTTGCAATATTCTAGCTTAATTTAATGCATTACTACAACATCAGTGTATCCTTAATGACAGAACGTTGTGCACTTAGTCTTGTGTGACAGAATGAAAAGCACAGGTTAAACCAACGAGTCATGGTTATTAGCAGCTAAAGCCAATCAGCGACTTACATTTAACCTGGAGGATGCTGAGCATAAAATACAAATACTGCTGTATTCCAACTGATTACTAGTCGGGGAAATCAGTCATGTTTGGTTGACATCACCATTCATTCACCTGTATATAGTCAACCCTTGTGTATATATCTGAAGATTGCTGTGTTGTAGTGCTGTTATTCTGTTAAGTACACTGAGAGCCACGAAACTGGAGTCAAATCCCATGTGTGTGCAAACTTACATGGCCAATAAATCTGATTTAGAGGAAATGACTGATTTAGAAACAAAAAGAGAACTGCCTAAGTGACATCTTTGTTAGGCTATTTGGCAGCATATAGGTCATACTATAGATGAAGGGTTAAGCGTGTATAAATAAGCACATATTTCAGATAGCATTAAACTTGATCTTTACTCTTTAAGAAATATTTTCATAAGCGGAGCATCTTATCCATTACTTGAGGAATTATCATGATGCAGTCCATTTGAAGTTGGTCATATGTGCTTTGGAATAAATTAACACTGACAGGCTGAATTCTGGACATGTAAGCCATATCTTAACTTACAATACTAAGGGAAAATGTAGCAGTCGGGCTCATCCATGAACCTTAGGCATTGATTGCAAAACCACTAAGCCTGCTGCTTGACCTACTTTTGATAGTATAAGTAACGAAACAGACGAAGAGAGGACAGAAGTAAGGGAATGATTCAGCATCAACAGGGAACAGACCACAGCTCTTTCCTTTAGGTTAGTTTTGTTCAGTGATGTTGCAGCAACCAGAAGCTGCATACTGTGTGCCCCAGTTACAACCGTCTTAATGTTTACAGTTAGTGACTCCTTACCAGGCAGAGGACAGTCCAGTCTATCAGCAGTCAGCCAGCTCATCAATTGACAAGTTTCAAACGAACAATGAGGACATACCATAGTACGGACTAATCTCTGGAGGACATCTGGGTCTACTGTAAATGTTGTCATGTTGTTTTGATCATGTTAAGTTTGTTTGTCACATGCTGGGCCTGTGCTAACCAGGTCAACAAAGACTGCCAAACAATCAGCATACAAGAGATGCAAACTTTAAGAGAAAATACCAACAGTGGCATTCAGGGAAAAGCCAACATATGCAACGGAAAATAAATATCAAGCGACTGGTCATGCAATATAGTTACAGATGGCCACTACCCGCATGTCATCATCCTTGACATATGACGTGCTCTGTCACCTGTCATTGCCCTCTCACTCAATATGCATGTCATTCTCATTGATCGTTGAGAGCCGACTTGAACTGGTACGTTCATTGGTGCATAACATGATTATCCCATGACCCAGTGTTTCCTTACCCCATCCTCAAGTCCCCCCTGTCCTGCAGATTTCCATTGCAACCCTGCACAGGTAGGCCTGCTTGCACTTGACTCAACCAATCAATAGCACTGGGTGATGTGGAAAATATCATTAAGCATACGGCATTTTACATGACATTGATGATATTTGCTTATATATGCTAAAATATCCCATTCAAGATTCCAACTGAGGCCCATCACGCTGAACCGTTTGGTAATGTAAATTGTAACCATTTCAAATAATACTCCCCAAAATATTCATTCATTCATTCATTATCATAACCGCTTATCCTGCTCTCTCGGGGTCGCGGGGATGCTGGAGCCTATCCCAGCAGTCACTGGGACTCCCTAAAATATTTCGGACCTAGTGAGAAACGTTAGTCACATATTGTTTTCCCCAATTTAGACAACAGATAGGCGTATGACGACACGACAGCATTCGAATTTCGTCCTGATGCGCCACTGAGAGATGATAAACGATATCAAATTATAGCCCGTGCAGCCTGAACAATCAACACAGATTAATCACGTCAGACGTGGCCCACCTGTCATAATGAAGCGCTGTAACGTCACTGGGCGAGTAAATGCGAGCAGGCCTAACTGATTCGGGGTTTACAACGAAAATCTGGAGGGCGACAGCCCACAGAGCCAACTTGAGGAGTGGGTCGGGAACCACACACATGGGAGACGTAAAAGAAGACGAGACTCACCTGCAAGCCCCCCGCCACCATTTCCATGGCCCTTCCGTTTCTGGAGGATAAAGTAGGGATTTGCTCGTTCGGTTACCCACAGAGCACCCGCTAACAGGACATCTTCGGGATTGACCCACATGTTTTTTTTTTGTTGATAGCTTGGTGGTTAAGAGCGCATTGAACACGTTAAACCGTCCACACAGCGACTACACCGAAAACCAAAACGTGTCCAGCTGGATTTGCCGCCACCGCCGACAGGGCGAGTTGACCGCAGCCTCTTCGGGACAGCGACAGTATTCTCCGGCCTACCGAAGCTCTGTTGCGGGCCCTATCTCTTTCTTCATCCGCCTTAAAATAACGCTCCTTTATTACCATCGAAGGTAAGGTAGCGCGTACAAGACTGAAATAAAGACAAAAACAACCCCCCCCCCGTTGAGGTTTTACAAGCACAAAAACGAACGGATCAAAATGCGCGCACGCACCGTGCCTGCACCACAACAATAACAGCCGGCAGTTTTACAGCGAACGCCATGAGGTGGTGGCCCACCATGACCCGGGGCGCCTGCTTATAGCGGCAGTTGGGTCGCGGTCCCGCTGACGGGTCTTTGTTGTCCGTCCGCTGTGGCAGGTGGTGTGAGCCACTTCTACGCCGACGCCGTTGCCTTTTCGCGAAGACAACGCTCCCGTTTTTGTTTTTGCGTAACCGCGTCTAAGCGAAGCGCGAGAAACGTTGGCAGTTTCACGCCAACGAAGTCCGACTAATTTCTGACGAGAAATGTAAAAAAATTTAACAAATGTCCACTTCTATCAAACGATGGCGCGTCGGCGGCCAAACACACGGGACCACTGAAGCTGCCCCAGCCGCCCAGTGGAGCGATATAGACCGAGCGAGCGCATCACGGACCGGTCGCGTCGTTACGTCACCTGGATTTTTTTTCCTTTTTTTCCCCCCGTCTTTCGTTTTGCCTGTAGATTCGCTGCGGTTACGTGTCACGGTGAGACTTGAACAAATGTTGTTGCTGTGCTGAGCAAACGTCAGATTTTTTTTTTTTTTCAATCAGAGGTCTGTTTTTGTATGCGCGTCAGGACACTCTCAAAGCAACCTTCAAACGAGGACCTGTTTTTTATGCAAGACTGCAAGTTCACCTGTGAACGGGGGGGGGGCGTGGGGGGTAGTATTTGAACGGATCTTGGAGGGATATTAGGGTTGTCCACCTTATAGCCCACGTCGAGGAAACCAAATCGACAACCCCCCCCCCCCCAAAGAGTCTTTCAATCAGCCTGGTCGCCTGGTGGTTAGTTTTGACCACGTTGCGTCTCTTTGGCGGATAGTTGCACTATGTAGACTTTCAAACTGGTGTATGTTTGCTTGTTTTTGTCTTTTGGGTAGCCTTTAGATAAACGGACAACATTTCAAGTTTCGTCTTAACCTTTCGCTGACGGACGCCCCCCCCCCTTTGATAGACCACAGGGTCGGTGACGTTACAGGTGCAGGCTGCAGGGGCAGTCCACCCCTCCACCTCTGTCCCTCACCACACCAGGGACCTTCCGTGTTTACAGTATGAACATTCAACCACGTTCTCAGAAATGAATGTTAGGGTGAGGAAACATGAAATCAAAAACGTCATCCTGTGAAAGAAACAAGATCCCCCCCCCCCCCACATAGCATGAACAAAATTTCACATGAACAGAAATTTGACCCCGGAGTGTTTAGTCTCCACTTTCTTTTGTGAAACATGTGCTTATAGTTGTAAACTATATTTTCTGTCTTTTATGCAGGGCCGGATCTAGGCATAGGCAAACTAGGCAGCTGCTTAGGGTCTAACTGCCGCAGGGGGGCCCAGACAGACGGATAAAAACATCAACTTTTGGTCTAAATTACAAATATTTAACATAAAATATTTTAAACTATAAATAGATAATAATAAACAAAACTGTATACCTAATTAATTAACCATAATAACCATGTGGCAGTTAAAAGTAATATTGTTTGTTTACAAAGTATCAAAATGTGCTTGTTTGCGGGTGGGGTGGGGAGGGGCGTGACGAGTCAGCACAGGGCCCCAAATGCAAGAAGGTCAAAGCAGGGCCCGGCCTGCCCGTCACAGTCAGACACAACATAATGTCATGTCGGTAACAAATGAAAGAACTGAACGCATGCAGGCACTGCACGGCTGACACCTAAATGAAACGATTACCAGGAAAACAGACATAATAGTGTAGGGACCCTGTACTGTTGGGAGCCTCATTATCAGAGTCAGTCTATCGTCCCCCCGCTCTCTGCTACAATAGCAAGGCCAAGATAGAGATAGAGTATTTAACAAAATCTGGTGTCGGAGCACCATAACCGATCAAAACATTAGCGGTGACAGTGCTCCCGCACATTGGCAACATTATTCATGTCTGCACATAGGCCTTATAAACACAAAGCACTGGTCAAATGATAAACAAATTCTACTTACATCATAGGTGCTGTGCGGAGTCTTGACACTTCGCCAGCTAGCTAACGCTTCTTTTTAAAGATTTTTTTTGACATTCTTACCTTTATTGGATAGACCAGGGGGTTCCCAAACTTTTCCATGCCCCACAAATAGCATTGGCTTCTGGCCAGGCCCCCCTTTTTGCAAGATGTCTTTAAAAACCCATTGACAATACTACGGCAAATGTTAAAAAGAAGGAAAAAAACCTCCTGAATATATTTCCTTACTTTTGTTAATGCAATAATAATGCCATTTATACTTGAAATTTTAATCTTTCCATTATATTGAATATTTCTGTTTTCCATTATAAGCATTTTTTGTTATAAAATATATTTGATCATAATATACGTAATAATTCAATTTGTTTTTCAAAAATTTTTTTCTAGCATTTCCCTCCAATTTGCTGAGGCCCCCTTGGTGTCCCCCTACGGGGCCACGGCCCCACCTTGAAAACCACTGGGATAGAGGATAGTGCTAGACAAGAAACAAGGGGCGAGAGACATGGGTATGATATGCAACAAAGATCACTGGTCGGACTCGAACCAGGGACGTTGTGGTTATGTGGCGTGTGCCGTAACCATTCAGCTACCAGCCCAGCTAGCTAACTCTTCTGTGTGGATTTTCATACGTAGTGGTACGCATGTCCATAATTATGTGTGGGCACACTTTGCACATTTTTGAACATACCGTATGCCAGGGATGCCCAACTCCAGGCCTCGAGGGTCGCAGTGTCTGCAGGTATTTGTTCCAACCATGCACTACACCACCTAATTTAACTAATTAGCTCACCTCTTGGGCCAAGGGGGGAAAGGAATTAGTTAAATCAGATGGTGTAGTGCATGGTTGCAACAAACACCTGCAGACACTGCGGCCCTCGAAGCCTGGAGTTGGGCATCCTGGCCGTATACCATAGACTCGGTGCTCGAGACCTTTGATACGATAGTGGCGATATAAAGAGGGGTCCATGCGTGTGGGCCCTAAACTGTTGCGGGCCCCAATGCAGCTGCATTGCCTGCATATATGATAGTTTCTCCTCTGTTTCTATTGTTTCATTACTCAAGAACATGCTTTATTGCTGATTTCTCCAGACTGAGGTTATTGTCGTTCCTTGTCTTCCTGTTTCTGCTGTGGTAGAACTGCCAGAGAGGCCTTGTGCACAAAACTGTCCATTCCATAACTTTGTTTCTGACTCACATCCCCATTTTACACTCAGTTCCCCCTTTTAAATAAGAGAAGCAGGTCTGTGGGATTTAGCCTTTAAAGGAAAACTTTTTTTTGTGTGGCTCCTTTAAAGACAAAACATAATGAGGCTTTGTTTCCAGGTTTTGTTTTGGGGTTTTTTTTTGCACACCAAATGGGATTATTTTTTTTTTGGGTTTGAGGACAAGCTTGCTTATAAGTAACCGTAAACAAGAAGAAGAAAGGTATCTATTGTGCGAAGATGATGAGACCTATTAAGCGTAGCCATTAAAAGGCAGAAGGCATACAAACACCATTTCCTTGAGTCAAACGACTGATAATAACCTGCATAAAGGTTACTTTCTTTTAGAAACAAACACGTTATTTGTGTATTTTTTTTTCCTTGTTCCGAGTTCTTTGCACACAACTGATGAAAATGCAAGTGTCTAATACGATCTGTACACCGGCCTTCCTCTGGATAGGCCCACATCAAACGTGCTTGAGTCAAGAAACCTCAGGTTTCTCCTGCTGGCTGAGTATAAAGTTTAAATAATTGAATTAACGGCGTCATGCTGGGATCAGATGCTTCCTTCTGTTGTGATCAGGGTATTCTGGGGAATTCCTGAGACCTTGTGCTTTGGCTGTACTTTTCGAAGTTCATAACACAGCTAGATCCAGTAGCAAGGAGTGGTATCCTGTCTTTTTTTAGTACCTCTGTTTGTTAGCAGGAGGCTGTTTATCCATCTAGTATGTTCCATGCTGCAGTTTAGATGACTTATCCACCAGGTTGTATTGATTACTTTACCATATTTTGTTGCCACACAGACAAAACAAATGGTCATAAAAAAGAGAGAGTGTGTGTGTGGTGTGTGTGTGTATAAATATGGGAGAGAGTAGAATCAAAATGGGTTCTTCTGAATTTTGAGCAAAACCCCTGCAGATACAGTGTGTGTGTGTGTGTGTGTGTGTGTGCGTGTGTGCGTGCATGCGTGCATGCGTGTGTAAATATGAGCGAGAGAAGAGTCAAAATGTGTTCTTATGAATTTTGAGCAAAACCCTTGCAGATAGTGTGTGTGTGTGTGTGTGTGTGTGCGTGCGCGTGTGTGCGTGCACGCGTGCGTGTGTAAATATGAGCAAGAGAAGAGTCAAAATGTGTTCTTATGAATTTTGAGCACAACCCTTACAGATACTGTGTGTGTGTGTGTGCATGTGCATGTGTGTGTGTGTGTGTGTAAATATGGGAGAGAGTAGAATTTTGGGCAAAACCCCTACAGATACAGTGTGTGTGTGTGTGTGTGTGTGTGTGTGTGTGTGTGTGTGTGTGTGTGTGTGTAAATATGGGAGAGAGTACAGTCAAAATGTGTTCTTGTGAATTTTGAGCACAACCCCTACAGATACAGTGTGTGTGTGTGTGTGTGTGTGTGTGTGTGTGTGTGTGTGTGTGCGTGCAAATATAGGAGAGAGTCAAAATGGGTTCTTCTGGCACGTTGGCCAGTGGTTAGCACTATTGCCTCACAGCAAGAAGATCCTGGGTTGAACCCCAGGCCCTCCCAGGTCCTTTCTGTGTGGAGTTTGCATGTTCTGCCTGTGTCTGCGTGGGTTTCCTCCGTGTGCTCCAGTTTCCTTCCACCATCAAAAGACATGCATGTTAGGGTTAATACTCCTGTCTGTGCTCCTGAGCAAGGCAATGGAAAGAAGAACTGGAGTTGGTCCCCGGGCGCTGCAGCTGCCCGCTGCTCCTATACAATAGGATGGGTTAAATGCAGAAAACATACGTTGTAAGAATACAATGACAAATAAAGTAGCTTTCATTTTCATTTGATTCTGAATTTTGAGCACAAGCCCTACAGATACAGTGTGTGTGTGTGTGTGTGTGTGTGTGTGTGTGTGTGTGTGTGTGTGTGTGTGTGTGTGTGTGTGTGTGTGTGAATATACGAGAGGGTCAAAATGGGTTCTTCTGGATTTTGAGCACAAGCCCTACAGATACAGTGAAAGGATTTTGATTGAAACACTGTCTCAAAACCATCGATGTTAATTATTATTATTTCTTTCACGTTTCCTATTTTAAATCCTGTAGAGCCGGGTCCAAACTATGGACCTGAGGCACTACAGGACAGATGTCACTTGATTGAGAGTACTCGTTGTTATATGTGGTCTGTTCCAAGTAGGGCGATCTTCTGGACTGCACTGATGTTGATGTTTCCTAGGATACGGTTGGTAAACTTTTCCATTCCCTTCTTCATGAGTCCTAAAGCTCAGATGACCACTGGTGTTGTTTCGGTCTTCATTCCCCACATGCTGTTGATTTTAATCTCCAGGTCTTTGTACTTGGTCAACTTCTCTGTGACTTTCACTGAGGTGTTTTTTTCGGATGGTATTGCCATGTCGACGAGCATGCACCTCTTTTCCTTCCTGTCCTTGATAACAATGTCGGGCTTGTTGGCTTTGATTTCTGTCAGTGTGGATGGGCATGTCCCAGAGGATGGTGACATCATTGTTTTCAGTGACCGGTTTTGGCTGATGTTCATACCACTTCTCAGTTGTCTTGATCTTGTAACTTCTGCAGATCTTCCAGTGCAGGTATGCTGCTGCCTTATTGTGCCTGTACATGTACTCTGTCTTTGCCGGTTCCGGGCAGCCTGAGACAATGTGGTCTATGGTTTCTTCATACATTCCACAGATTCTGCATTTTGGGTCTTTTCCACCTTTGATGATGTGATGGTGATAGGATCTGGTTGCCAGGCTCTGATCTTGTGCAGCGATTATCAGGCCCTCCATCTCTGCTTTCAGCCTGGTGTTCCTCAGCCACTGGTGTGTCTTGTTGGTCCACGTCTGCATCTTTCATTCTTTTTGGGTACTTCCCATGCATCGCTTTGTCCTCCCAGGTTTTTTGCAGTTGCCGCTGGCCATGATGTTTTGCCTTCTGCTTCACTCGTTTGGCATAGATGGTAGTTGCCTCATTTTCTGTTGGTGGGGTTTCTGGGACATCAAGCTCTTTCTTGAATTGTGCAGCTTCTTTATTGATGGAGTAGATCTGATGTTTTACTATTCAGAGGAGTGGGTCATCTGTTTTTGTCAGGTATGCATCCAGCCCGATAGTGGTAGTCTTGAAGGTCAGTTCGACTTGGACTAGGCCTCGTCCTCCTGAAGCTCTTGGTAGGTACAGCCTCTTGACATCTGCTTTTGGGTGGTGCACCTTCTCCATGGTCAGCATCTTTCTTGTCTTGTGGTCTAGTCGTTCAGTTTCCAATTGATGATGTTGAAGCTGTACGTCACTACAGGTATCACTAGGGTGTTGATAGCTTCAATTCTGTTAACCACATTGAGTTCGTTCTTCAGTACCATACGCACTCTCCTGTGGTACTCTTTCATGATCTTCTCCTTCATGGTTGAGTGTTGTATGCCGTCTCTTTTATTCGTTCACTCCTAGGTACTTGTATGTGCTATCTTGGTCTAGCTCTTTGATTACGGTGTCAGTGTCAAGGTCTAAGTCTGCAGTCTTGGTAAGTCTTCCTTTCTTGAAAGTGGCTTTGGCACACTTGTCGATTCCAAATTCCATCTTGATGTCGTCACTGAAGGTCTTGACGATGGTGAGTAGACCCTTCTGCTGATTGTCATCCTTGGTAAACGTCTTGAGGTCGTCAATGTAGAACAGGTGGGTCAGTTTGCCATTCTGTGATTTGTACCCATAGCTGCTGTTGTTCAGTAGATTGCTGAGTGGTGCTAGTGCAAGGCAAAAGAGCAGTGGTGATAGTGAGTCCTCTTGGAAGATTCTGCTTCTGATGTTGATCAGTCTCGATGTTAACGACCCCTCTGCGTGATTGAGATTCAGGGTGGTCTTCCAGGTCTTCATGCTCTCCGTGATGAATTTCACAGTTGTTGGGCAGACTCTGTAGATCTTGAGGCTCTTCTCTATCCAGGGGTGTGGCATGCTGTCAAATGCCCTCCTGTAGTCAATCCATGCTGTTGACAAATTCTTTTTTTTCGATTTGACCTCTTGCAATATGGCTTTATTGATGAGTAGCTGGTCTTTGCATCCATAGCTACCTTTCTTACATCCCTTCTGTTCTGCTGGTGACAAGTTGTTTTTGTCGAGGAAGCTATAGGTCCTCTCTGTGATGATGGAGGTAATGATCTTGTATATTGTTGGTAGGCAGGTCTGTAATTCTTTGGGTTCCGTGTCTCCTCTGTCTTTGGGAGCAGGTACGTGGTTCCCCATGTGAGCCATTTGGGACATTTCTTTGGATTCTTGATGATATCATTGTAGGCCCATGCGAGGTCTTCGTGGATGCTGGGCAGGTTCTTGATCCAGAAGTTGGCAATTCTGTCTATCCCTGGTGCCTTCCAGTTGTTTGTCTTGTTGATGGCAGCAGTGGTCTCAGTGGTGTTGATGCCTGACCATTCTTGGTGCTGTATATGTTTGTATTGATCCTGTTGTTGCTGGATCCATGTAGCTCCCTCATTGTGTCTTATGTTGTTCTCCCAGATCTTACTCCAGAACTCCTCGACTTCTTTGATTGTCAGTGGTTCATAAACGTCTATATTCTTCTTGCTCAGCTCACGACAGAATTTTTTGGCATCTTCTTTGAAGATCTTGTTTTGCCAAAAGAACTTGCTCCTCTTGTCAAATCTCCCGAGTCTCTGTGCCTTTGCTTGAATCCGTTGTTTTAGCATCTCTTTGACTATTGGTATATCATTCTTCTGTTTGATGTTGAGCTTTCGTTTCAGTTGTTTCCTTTTTCTCTCTTTGATGTTGGAGTTTTTCTCAACTTCACTCAGGAGTGATAGTTGTCTCCGCATCCAAAGGAATTGAATCGAGTGCAACTGGACTTGGTATATACCCGTGAAGACGTTTCGCCTCTCATTCAAGAGGCTTCATCAGTTCGTGCCTTTCTGACTAGACCAAGCTAGTCTGACTGCTTGTCTCCGCAGTTTCCTAATCTCCTTCTCAATTTTCTCCTTCCAAACTGATTGTTTTCTCTTCTGTTTCTGTTATCTTGGTCTTTTTCCTATTGTGTCTGCTATGGCTGAAGTGGCCGTATATATGAGCTGATTGATTTCTGTTAGGTTCAATGGTCTTGTCATCTCACCCTTGATGTTTTGGATGGTTTCGTCAGCGAGTCTGATGGCTTCTTTGGAGTGGTGGTCTTTCTTGATCTTTGGGATTATTAGTTGTTCTTCCATAGGAATACCCATCTCTGCCAGATACTTACTGTCATCTCTGCTTCTTTCTCATATTTTTCCTGGGCTGCCTCTACTTGGTGTTGTACTTCTGGGGGGTCCGTGATGGTGGGTTCTGCTTGTTCTTCTTCCTCTTCACCAGTTGCTGCTGTCTTGTCTGGTTTGTTGATATTTAGCTCCTCGATACTCATGTTGGGGATGCTCTCTCTGATCTTTTCTCGTATGTTTTCGAGTTCCATGTCTTTTAGTCTTTGGTTATTAATGATGTTGTGCCTGACATTGGAGAGTTTGTTGGCATCCAGATTCAATTTGTCTGTGGGGTGTTTTTCTCGCCAGATGTTGTATGCCGCTTTGGACATTGGCGTTACTGTCGGGTTTAGTGAAGCAGTGTAGAAGGCTTCTATGACATCTTTATACTCTTCCCTAAACCATTTCTGTCATGTTCTTTTTGTTGGGTTTTTAGTTGTTGTACATAGAAGGCCACTGTGAGGAGTTTCTTCGGTGTGGTGTTCCTCTAGTATTTGGTGGGTAGAGTTTGTTATTATTATTATTATTATTATCATTATTATTATTATCATTGTTATTATTATTGTTATTATCATTATTATTGTTATTATTATTATTATTATTATTATTATACAAATTTCCTTTAACTTCATGCCATAATACAACATAATAACCGGGCCCAAGTGTTAGAATGAGGTAGAAGTCTATTTGATGGATAGTGCCTTTCTTAGGATATTAATGGTGCGATCTTCTGTAGTTCTTGTATTCTTGCATTTTGATGTTACCCAGAATCCATTGGGTGTATATCTCCATCCCTTTTTTTTTTTTGCAAGTCCCAGGGCTCCTATCACTCCTGGTATTGTTGTGGTTTTCATTCCCCGCATTTGTTCAATCTCGATTTCAAGGTCAGTTCTGGCCAGCTCAGGGCACCCTGCCATGATATGGTCAATGGTTTCCTGGAATTGACCACATATCCTGCTTGGTGGGTTTGTGCCATCTTGGAGGATTTTGCTCCGGTAGTAATTGGTCTTGATCGCCTGGTCTCGGATTTCGGCCCAACTGTTTTGAGCCATTGGTCGGTCATATGTTGGGCTACATCTTTCTCACCTACGCTTTTTGGGTATTGCCCGTGCATTTGTTTCCCTTCCCATTTTTGTTTCATTTGTTCTTGGGCGTGATGCTTTGCTTTTTGTTTGACTTTTCAGGCGTGGATGGTTGGAGCTTCATTTTCAGGTTGCGGTGTTTCAGGGAAGTTGAGCTCTCTTTTGAACATTGCGGCTTGGTTAGCTACGGAGTACTTTTTGTTTTGTTTTTCATGCTGTCTAGCAATCATGAGAAGGGGGTCATTTTTGGTGTTAAGGTAAGTATCAGGGCCTATTGTTGTTTTGTAGGCAGTTTCCAGTTGGATTAGACCCCTGCCACCCTTGTTTCTGGGGAGGTGCAATCTATCCACATCTGATTTTGGGAGGTGCATCCTCTCTTAAGTTGAATATTTTTCTTGTTTTTCTATCTAGTTTCTTGATCTCTTCTAGGTTCCAGTCGACGATGTTGAAGCTGTAAGTTACAACTGGTGTAGCCAGGGTGTTGATGGCTTCCATTCGGTTGGATGCATTGAGTTTGGATTTTGTTACCATTCGTATTCTTCGGTAGTACTCCTTTCTGATCTTTTCTTTCATTTTGGCATGTTGTATCCCGTCCCCTTCATTCACTCCCAGGTATGTGCCTTCTTGTTCTAGGTCTTGGATGGTGGTATCTATGTCAATTTGGATGTTTTCGGTGGTGGTAAGTTTTCCTTTTTTGAATGTAGCTTTGGCACATTTGTCCAGTCCGAACTCCATTTTCATCACTGAAGCCTTTTACGATGGTCAAAAGGCCAGTTTGTTCTTGGTCATTTTTGGTAAAGGTTTTCAGGTCATCCATGTAGACTAGATGGTTAATAGTGCATGAACCTATAGTATAACTATAGCTGGTGTTGTTCAGGAGGGAGGATAGTGGAGTAAGAGCTATGCAAAAGAGGAGAGGAGAAAGAGAGTCGCCTTGAAATATGTCGCTATTGATGTTGATCTGCCTTGAATGTAGCATCCCGTCTGTGTATTTTAGAACAAGGGTTGTTTTCTACTGGTCTATATTTGCTGTTAGGAACTGGATAAGGATTGGTGATATTTTGTAGATGTCAAGACATTTTAGTATCCAGTCATGGGGTACAGAGTCGAACGCCTTCTTACAGTCTATCCAGGTTGTTGTCAGATTTTTCTTCCTCGTTTTTACTTCCTTATTGATGGCCTTGTTTATTAAAAGTGGGTCTTTGCAGCCATAGCTCCCTTTTCGACACCCTTTTTGTTCTATGGGAAGTAGGTTGTTTTCTTCCAGGTGTTTGTAAACTCTCCAGGTGATGATGGATGTTAAGATCTTGTAGGTTGTAGGGGGACAGGTGATGGGATGATAGTTTTTAGGGTTTTTGGTGTCTTCTGTTTTGGAAAGTAGGTAGGTGGTACCAGTTGTGAGCCATTCAGGGCAGGTTTCTGGGTTGCTGATGCATCCATTGTAGGCGTTTCTCAGATCTTGGTGTAAAGATGGTAAGTTCTTGATCCAGAAGGTTGTTATCCTGTCATTACCAGGGGCTTTCCAGTTACTGGACTTCTGTATTGCTGTTTTTGTTTCTTCTAGGATTATTTGTGGCCATTCTTGTTGGTTGGTTTGGATGTTCTCTGTTTCTATTTGGCCGATCCATTCAGAGTTTTTGTTGTAATTCTTTTGTTTTTCCCAGATGTTGCTCCAGAAGTTCTCTACTTCATCAATTTTAGGGGGTTCTTTGACCTCAACGGACCTTTTCCCTAGTTCTCTATAGAATTTCTTTGCGTTTTCTTTGTAAGTTTTGTTCTGGTGGAAGAACTTTTGTCTCTTATCGAACCTTTTCACTCGTTGGGCTTTTGCTTGTAGTTGTTGTTTCAATTTTTTCAGTGGCTGTTAGTATTTGCTGTTTCTGTTTGATGTTGTGTTTCCTGATTAGTGCTCTTTTTCGTTTTTCTTTGACTGGTTTCTCGTTTTTAATTTCATTTAGTGTAGATATGTCTCCCCTAATTTTGCGTATTTCACTTTCAATTTTCTTTTTCCATTTTGGTTAGTTATCTTTTCTTGGTCTGTTCTTCCTCTTTTGTTTGATGCCCAGTGATTCAGTGATGGCAGAGGCAATTGCAAAGACAAGGTGGTTAATGTCTGTGAGGGACAGCACTTCTGGGAGTTGGTCTTTTATCTCGTTGATGGCTTTGTTTGCTGTTTCTATGGCAGTTTTTGAGTGCTGGTCACTTTTTATCTTTGGAATTGGTGGTCTCTGGCCTATTGGGGTTTCTTTGGCTATTTCGTATATTCTAAGGATGCTTTCTTTCATTGCGCTCACTTTCTCATCTTGTTCATCTTTGTTTTGTGGTTCTTGGTCACATGGCTTATCATTTCTCTCATTTTCGTGATTCTTGTCTTCATTTTGCTCCTCTGGATCTGTGTTCGTATCCCTCTCATCAGGTTTTACATTCTCATCTCTCTGCTTTACTCCTGCTTGGATGGCTTGCAGCTCCATTTCGGTTAGTTTTTTCTTATTGACGATATCACGGCGGACATTTGCAAATTTGTTGGCATCTAGATTCAGCTTGTTTGTGGGGTTATTGGCCCGCCAGATGTCATAGGTGCATTGAATTACAGATGTTTTTGGGTTGAAGGAAGCAGTGTAGACGGCTTCCATGACTTCTTTGTACCCTTCCCTAGACCATTTCTGTTGACTGGCCTTAGTGGGATTTTGAGATGGTGCAACATGAGGGCCTCTTTGAGGAATGTCCTCGGTGTGGTGACCCTCAGGTGCATTTTGGGTAGAGTTTGTTCAAGTAGCACTTTTCGTAGCACACTTTTTTATATTATTATTATTAGTAGTAGTATTATTGTTATTATTATCTGTCCATTGGCTGATCTTGAAGATGGTTATCATTGGTATGATGTGTGAATTTAATTGTGTGTGTGTGTGTGTGTGTGTGTGTGTGTGTGTGTGTGTGTGTGTGTGTGTGTGTGTGTGTGTGTGTGTGTATTCTCCTGGCTTGCCATCTTGTCATGGTAGAGAAGCTTGCATGTACCAATGATCCCAAGATGTATGAACCCCAGGCCATCCCAGGTCCTTTCTGTGTGAAGTTTGCATGTTATCCCCGTGTCTGTGTGGGTTTCCTCCGGCTGCTCTGGTTTCCTCCCACCATCAAAAAGACATGCATGTTAGGGTTAATGCTCCTGTCTGTGCCCCTGAGCAAGGCAGTGGAAAGAAGAACTGGAATTGGTCCCTGGCCCCGGGGCCCCGGGCGCTGCAGCTGCTCACTGCTCCTATACAATAGGATGGGTTAAATGCAGGGAACTAATTTCATTCTAACTTACAATGATAAAATAAAGTGGCTTAAAAATTTCAGTTCACTTCAATCAGGTTCAGCCAACTTATAGTTCACTGAACTTGTTGTAACCAGCTGTTCTGAAACAAAAAAACTCATTCCGGTTTTGTTAAACCACCTACCTGGAACAGGTGTCTGTCAATATTGTGTCTCAGTGTTGAAATGGAGGCGCAAGCAAGTTCTGCTGTTAAACTGACGGGCTTCAGTTAAGAGGATTCTGTAAATTTAAAAAAAAATTACTTGTTTTTTTTTTTTTTTTTACTTTTGCATTAGTAACCTATAAAAGGGGTCACAAAATGCCACATTTGCCAAATTGGCAGTAAAACTACTTTTATTGACCTGTGCTTTATTAGGAAAAATCATGTGAAAATGGGTAAATTGCCAATTTGACATATTGTATTGACATTTTAAAAATGTTGGCTATCTGGGCTGTTTGCCTTAGGAGTCAAAGTATAGACCATTTAGTAAAATTCTGGGATAATACTCATGGCTATGTTATGGTTCAGTTAAGGCTATTACAGCCTTGGACCAGATTTGGCACGTTGTTCACTTCCTAATGTGGGCTAGATCACAGGCAGGGTTTAGTTTAGATCAAATTGTGGGATAAGTACCGATTTTGGTCTGTCAGCCATATGTGGGCTACATAAGGGCTGTAAGGCCTTAACAGAAATTCTGTATCAGGTGCAGCTGTGAGCCATATCAGCCATTTGTATTTGTCTTACTCCTGGTAGAAGTCTGGCTTTGTTATTTATGATTCAGTTATAGCTGTCGTACCCTTGGGCCAGATTTGGCCCGTCATTCACTTCCAAATGTGGGCCGCATCTTTTCTGTTTATTTGACATCCGCATCCATGCCAAAGGAAATTTGCTATCGGAGGTGTTTAAAAGCATCCAGCCCTTCTCTTCTTGTAAGTAGCCTACAATTAAGTGGGTGACATGCATGACTGTGTAGCTTGCCCAGTTCCTCCTGCAGCCTGGATATCTGCGGAGAACTGGTATGGACAAAAAAGTGTCGGTGGGACAGAGAGAGAGACAAAGATAGACAGTCAGTTAGCAAGGACAAATCAGCTGATGTAAGCACGATTTTGATTTGAAAGCGTCGCATGGCTGCATATGCTTATGCATATATACTCAACACTGTCAGATAAATCCAACCATTTTGTATACACTGTACTGTATATACTGTACGTATAATGGTACGCTCTGTCATGTCCATCTACATCAGGCATGTATGTAACCTGCTAACATCTATTTCAGCATCTCTGATATATTCTCGGCACCATTGCACTTTATCACCTCTTATTTCACCTGTATAAGTCAATCCTTGTGTATATATCTGAAGATCGTTGTGTTGCAGTGTTGTTGTTATTCTCTGTTCAGTACACTGAGAGAGCCACGAGACCGGTATCAAATTACGTGTGTGTGCGCAAAACCTACATGGCCAATAAACACGATTCTGATTCTGATATCTAGCCGACACCACAGCGCCCCCCTTTGTCCAAATCTAGCATTGCGTATTAAAACTGGCGCAGTATTGATATCTTTCCAGCAGAGGGCAATATATACTTAATATTGAACCATAAGCCTGTGACCAAGTTGTTTTTTCTGTGCGTGATTTTTCACCTTGGTGATACTCTTAAAAAGAATGCGAATCTTTTTTTTTTTACTGTCTAATAATAACTAATAATGAAATGAAATAATACAATATGATAATATAACAATATCGGCATATGACACCCATTTCACAGATGCACCTTTGGGGGAGTTTAAAAATTCGGTAAAAGAAAGGTGGCATTTCTTTGCAGGGGTTGAGCCCACTGATCAGATATGATCAGTACTTGTTGTGGATGGTTCAGTTCTTTTTGTTGAATCAGTAGGTTTGAATCTTTTGAGCCAGGACCACTGACTGCAGGTCAGGACGAGCCTTTCCTGTGTTTCGTATTACCAGTACTTTCCCGGTGCCCCCGGTAACCCCCATTGTTGCCATTTCAGTTTTTTGTTTTTTTCTGCAATTCTCACTTTCAGCATTTAGTGTTTAGTTTGACCTGGACAGGACGTCCCCACACCAGCATGTGAACGTGCAGATGACCCTTGATCCCACCCTCTCCCTTGAGCCACATATCCGCCAAATGGTCAAATCCTCCTTCTACCACCTCCGCAACATTGCGAAAATAAGATCCTGTCTCACAGGCCCTGCTGCTGAGATACTGATCCATGCCTCCATCTCCTCCCCGCCTTGATTACTGCAACTCACTCCTCTATGGCATCAGTGCCAGCTCAACCAAGAGACTCCAATTAGTCCAGAACGCATCCGCCCGACTTTTAACTTTCACCAAATCCTGGCACCACATCACCCCAGTCCTAAAAGACCTCCACTGGCTACCCATCTCACACCGGATCAATTATAAAATCCTGGTTCTTACTTATAAAGCCCTTCACAAACTGGCTCCCCCATACCTCACTGACCTCCTCTCCCCCTACCAACCCCCTCGGTCCCTCAGATCCACCTCAGCCCCCCTTCTCTCTACCCCCAGGTCCAACCTCCGCGGCTTCAGTGATCGAGCCTACTCCAGGGCAGCTCCCAGGCTCTGGAACTCACTCCCCCAAATCATTAGACTCAGAATCCCTCCCACTCTTCCAATCCCGTCTCAAGACACACCTTTTCTCCATTGCCTTCTCAGCCCCCGTCCACCCCTGGTCTGGGGCGGGCTGCGGACTGAGTGCTCGACCTGCCCCCTCCCTCAACTCCCTCCCCAAGCACATCGGACACGGCTGCGGGCCGCCCACATTCAGGTCATTGGTCGGGACTCACCTCTTCAGACTTCATCTGTGATTTATGATGTTTGTTTTTCTCCCGCTTTTGTATCTGTCCAAGTAGGAGAGTACTGCTGGCGCCGTGTGTGGCTGCCGCTTCTCCCTCTCGCAGCCCCCCTTCCCATCCACCCCCGTATGCCCGTGTTATGTTTATCTGTCGTCGTTTCACCCCGTTTATTGTAAAGCGACTCTGAGTATTAGAAAAGCGCTATATAAGTTTAATTTATTATTATTATTATTATAGATGACACCTGTGGTACTACAGCTAATGGAGACGGATTGTTTTCATTTGTTGTCCTCAACGCAGGTGGGGAAATGTTTTGGTATGGTAAGGGTGGGAGCAGTCAGCCAGCCCAGTGGCCACACCAATAATACTGCGCCAGAGACGAGACCGCGCTGATAGGGGAGCACGCACTAAGAGGGAGCGGGAAAGTCGTCATACAGCCCCCTGGTGGCCGCCTGCGTTAAAATAATGTGCACAATGTGCTCTAACAAGCAGGCAGTGAAACCTCAGATTTTAGCGAATGATTTCATGAGCACATTTTGCTGTCATTAGATTTTATTTCAATTCAAGCAATTTTTTTCTTCTATGTTATTTTGGATTATTAAGAATAAGAACAGTGTTCATAAAGACATGTGGTCATAATGACTATTAAATTTTACGAGTGGGCTTTAAATCAGATACATTGAGATTAGATTGTTTTTAAAGCCCCTATCAATTGCGAAACGTAAACCATAACATTGTAATTAGTATGTAATTGTCCAATTGGAGCCGAGAAACGTCCTGGGCAGTGAACCTTGTGAAGCTGCCAAGTTTTGCAGGGAAACCCGCAGGTTTTCCCCTCAACCGTCATCCTTTTTTTTTTTGGTCAATATTCCAGCACTGAGCCAGCCTGACGTGTGTATCTATCCTTCAAAATGCTTGCTGCAAACCTTTCGTTTGTTTCTTAAATCAAAGATTTATCTTGGTAGTTCACACGTCATTATCGACGAGAAGTTAAGCTAGATGTTGGTTCTGATGGACCGAGGAGAAAGCTTGACAGACATCAGGAATCAGGAACACTTTTGTCGTTTCACTTCATGCGCTTGCGCACATGAAATGAAACGAAATGCCGTTTCCCCCAGCCATCCAAAAAACACATCCAAAAACTACAAGAACACACATATCCAAACCAACACATCTATACAAACCAACACATATATACAAACTTACACATATATCAAAACTAAACAAAAAAAATCTCTGTCCAAGGGGGCGAACGCCAGCCAGGACGAATGTCGGAACCGCCGGTTTACATGGGCTAGCAGTTAGCTTAGCCCACCCCGCTTCCGCGTCCTGTCAGACCGCCCTCGGCGTTTCCTGCTAGGGCGCAGCTCTAAGCAGGGGCCGTGGTCCCCGGGCCTACCGGACGAAGCAGAGCAAAGCTCTCGCAGCCGATCCAGCACCAGCTCCCCCAGCCGGACACCCTCGGCACACCTCCCCGCAGTCCTCACGACGACATCAAAAACACCACAGCCAACGCGGCCGTCGCCAGACCGCCCTCGGTGTTATCGGAGCTGCCTGTCTGCATGGGCTAACAGTTAGCTTAGCCTGCCCCGCTCGCCCAGCCGAGGAAGACATGCAATGCAACCAATAAAAAAACGGCAACCGAGGAGGGCGGGGCTTAACAAAAGTCAAGTCAAGTCACTTTTATTTGTATAGCAGGTCAACTGTGTCATGCTCTGTTTGTGTTAATGCGTAGAAATGGTATAAATATATATACTTATTGGTATCAGGAAGATCCTTGTACCTTTTTACATAACACAATAGTAAAAAAATAGCAGTTGAAAGACCAAAGGCTTTCCCTTGAGGGTACATTTGTTAAAATGCACCTTTAGGTACAGAAATGGACCTGCACTGTACCCCTATAGCAATAACGCTGACTTATTCTACTAGTGGGTGTGATTTCTGCCCTTGTCTTCTGTATGAAGAGGAACAGTAATTTATTCATAGTTGAACTTGTACCTCCTGCACAATGCTCCACATAGCATCCAGATGTGGGCCACTTCAGGCAATGATGCGGCACTGATGGCCTTCTTCTGGCCCTGACAAAATGGATATGAGCCTGAAGTGGTCCACATGTATAATAACAAATATGGCCCAAATATGCCAAATCAAATGCGGGCCTTTTTTGGCAAAGATGCGGTGCTCTCAGCAACATGTAATCTGGATGTGACCCTGAAGTGGCCTGTGTTGTAAATGGTGAATATGGCCCAAATATCACAAAACAAATATGGCCCACATTTGGCAAATAAGTAGCACATCTGGC
This sequence comes from Lampris incognitus, assembly GCF_029633865.1. Taxonomy (NCBI): domain Eukaryota; kingdom Metazoa; phylum Chordata; class Actinopteri; order Lampriformes; family Lampridae; genus Lampris; species Lampris incognitus. The sequence continues at coordinate 15,439,042 of NC_079215.1, read as the reverse complement.
ATTGCTATGGCTTGGTTCTGGCCCAGATCTAGCAAACAGGAGCGGACCGCAACTTGATTGATTGATTGATCATTCCGTGTGGTATGTGGGCCGGATGAAAGAAAGATGAAAGTCGGGTGTGGGACAGGTCCGGGCCACAGCAATTTTTGCTATCTGGGGCCGGGCAAACCAAATTCACAACAAATTTGATTGATATATTTCTGGTGTCACATTATCTATCCCAAGAGACTGAATCATCCTATTGGTCACCCGCCTTTACCCCTGTGGCACTCTAAGGGAAACATACATAGGCCTAATATAGACTGCAAAACTATTAGAAAGATTAATTTTAAATGCAAAGAACAACATTCCTACAAAAATGTTATTCCAGTAGTTTATGTTGTTAATCATATTGGTGACCGATAGATTTTTTTCTGCTCAGCGCATGTCAAACTGCCATCCAGATAGTCAAGGGACTGCCCAGCAAAAGACTGGCTGAAGCCTATCGGTAAGTTAAGCTATTTTTGAGAGTTTAACGGCCCCGTTGTAAAACAGGGCAGTGGCATGGAGTGCTCATATTTGATAGCAGCAATTTATTAGGTGTATTAATTTATTAGGATTGCACTTTTGACTGGAACTATGGTTGAGATGCTCGTCATAACATAATAATGTACGTACATCCGCCAGCCAATCAGAAACTGTGATTTTCCAGGGCCACGGTGGAAGGGGTACAATGATACATCCTACTTAGATCATAGTCAACTTCCCTACTGATAAGTGGCCTTAAACAGATGGAAAAAGTCAGCCTCAGTTAAAAAGTATCAGTAGCGCTATATAAATGTAATCCATTATTATTATTAGTACATTGGGCACTTCGATAACGTAGATGTAATAAAAAGAGGACCACAATTGTGTTTTACAAGTGTTACAGCATCTTATATTCTCTACACCCCCATGTGCTATTAGTATACTTATTTTAAACTAAAAATCAATGAGTATGCTTTCAGTTTACTTTTTAAGTACTTATCAGAGATATACTAAACAAAATTATACTAAGTATACTTACAAGTATACTACTAGTACACTGATATAAGTATACTTGGGAAATATACTTGAACTTTACTTAAGTTTACTTAATAAAATCAACTTCAAGTATACTTTTTTTTTGTAAGGGGATCTCCAACGCCACGGATAGGATTTTCCATTACACTAGGACTCTGACCGTACTGGGTAGAACACAGGGAAAGACACAGTAAACCCCGTTCAAAGGTCCCAACATACACACGTAGGTCTCTGCTGTAAACGCTGTATCCAGGTGAACTGATGCAGCCTTCTTTGATCGCTCCTGTGGTTCCCTGGTGGCGGAGCGAGTTACCAAACTCCATTCGAGCCGCTGAGTCCCTCTCCATCTTCAAGGAGAAGCTAAAGACCCAGTTCTTTCTTGAACACCTCCACACCTGATGGTGTTAATAAATAAATAAATAAACTTAGCACAAAAAGTAAGGAAGGTTTGGTAGATTATTTCTTTGTTGTAACAATGGTTCTTGGCAATAAATCTTATATCAGGCACCTGATTGTCAGCGCCTGGGGTACCAGAAGCTCAAAACAAGAGTCAATAGCAACAGCAACATAAGCTGTTTGGCATTGGCAGAGATGATTTGGCAAATTTTTCATGGGCGCAACTCACATACTCAGCTCTGCTGCTCATCCCACAGATGCATGTTCCTTACAAACGTGGCACCGTTTAAAAGGGAAATCAACAGGCTTTCCAACGGTATAAGATTTATTGCCAAGAAGCATTGTTACAACAAAGAAATAATCTACCAACCACACATTTCCTTACTTTTTGTGCATAGCATATATATATTCGCTTCTATGCACCCTATGCCTTTGTGCACTGCCTGTTGACGCCTATGTCCTATCGCACTTGAACTTAGTTTTTTGTCACTTGGGATCTCCTGACTAGATCCTTGCTTGTGTTGTATTAACTCTCAGATCTACGTCGCTTTGAATAAAAGTGTCTGCTAAAATTGTAACACAGTAATGTCGATGGGGAAAACTAGTTTTTCCTTTCTTATTGGCAATCAGAGCACGCGCACACACACACATACACACACAGAGTTCTGTATCATTAGGTCTGGTTACAAGGCAACAAGATGTACTTGAGTATGTTGAAGGCTACGCCAACACACTTTGCTGGTGCCAATAATGTAGACAGTAATATACACCCAATAACCTGATGAAATTTGAAAAATAAGATTTATTGTACTTCATAATCATACTCTTACATGTGTAACACGGTACAACAAAGGTACACTTACACCAATACGTGACGAAATTTGAAAAATAAAATTTATTGTACTTCGTAATCATACTCTTACATGTGCAGCACAGTACAACAAAAGTACACTTACATCAACAAATATACTTACACTTTCTTCTATACTACAGAACGGTCATGCTATTAACTTTGCTGGCTGTTGTATACAACATTATTGGTAAAATATTCCCTGCTCCCAACTAGTATTGGTATGTGATCACAATATATATCTATATCTATAAAAAGCAACAATTATGGCATGTGCCGATATTGTGGCCCTCTGTCATATACTTTATCAAGTCAAGGTATAACCCTTCCCTGTTCCCTGGAATGATAAAGTGCTCACAAGGAAGGCTTGTACAACAGGATGAAAACAATATGACAAGAGGCCTAGAAGAAAAGGAAATAAAAAATAGAGGATAAATCTCCATTATATTTACCCAAAATAGAATATTGCAATTGCAATAAGGATACACAATCTTATAAAAACATTGTGATATGTGCATGTCATTGCACTCAGTTCCATAAGGTTTCTTCCTTCGAAGAAAGATTGAAATATCCCGGGTACCACCTGGGACCGCCTGTGTTTTTTGGCTGTGCTCCATTTCAAAAGGAGATGGACTTTACAGAAGCTGTGTAAACAGAGAGGCATTCTATCTGGCCTCATGATGCCGTAAAACCAATTTGTCCATGGAGGTACAGGGGAAAAAAAGTGGTTCAAAATGCTGGCCTGTTTCAGCTAAGCTTGTTGCCACGCAAACCAGACAGACGGTTGGATTAAGACTGGGCGCATGTAAATGTGAGAGGGGATCGAAAAGCGTGTTCAAAGTGAGAGAGTGAGCAAGTGAGAGTAATGGAGGAAGCAGCAGAAATCAATGTAGTTAGGCGGCGCGAGGGTCTTTAGTGCTGTTCAATTATCCCACGATTTGCTGTAATGTCTATTGAACTGAAGACAGGCTCAAAGGTCCAAATGAGGCTGCAGGATTTATTTTTTTTTGGCTTATTGTGCATCTTTAATTGGCTGGTGTAAATCCGTTTCTCACCCCGTCTCTCCATGAGCAGCACAAAGGACCTACAGCCAGAGGTAAACCGTGCTAAGGTCATAGGCTTTTTCATTGAGCCATCTTCAAACCCAATGGTTCTCAGTCTAGTTCTTTGTAACCTCTGGTGCTGTTGGGTTTCTGCTCTGCCAGGTAGCTCATTACAGTCAACTGTTTGGTCAGGTAGTCCAGCCACCACAGTTTTTAGACCTTGAAAAATATGTGGACCTCAAAAAAACAAAAACAGTACTGGGGTACCCTCAGGACCAGATTGAGAACCAGAACCAGTATAACCAATCCCCAACATTGAAAAGGTTAACACAAAGGTACATTCATGAATGCTTACACACAGTTGTTAAAAATTCAAATTTTTACACCTGACAGAACCTGGAATTTGCAACCGTAGTTTTCATTGGTAGCTCATATGGTGATAGTTTAACTGATACAAGATCATGTTTGTTTCCATTAATAAACAAATTTTTCAGGTCAAATAAGCTATAGAGAGTGCATCACAATGAAAGCCTCAAGAAGCTGTATCTATCACACTCTTTTTTTCGGATTTTTTTTCTCCCTTTTTCTCCCCAATTGTATCCGGCCAATTACCCCACTCTTCTGAGGCGTCCCCGTCGCTCCTCCACCCCCTCTGCCGATCCGGGGAGGGCTGCAGACTACCACATGCCTCCTCCGATAGATGAGGAGTCACCAGCTGCTTCTTTTCACCTGACAGTGAGGAGTTTCACCAGGGGGACGTAGCATGTGGTAGGATCACGCTATTCCCCCCAGTTCCCCCTCCCCCCTGAACAGGTGCCCTGACCAACCAGAGGAGGCGCTAGTGCAGTGACCATGACACATACCCACATCCGGCTTCCCACCCACAGACACGGCCAATTGTGTCAGCAGGGACACCTGACCAAGCCAGAGGTGACACGGGGATTCGAACCGGCGATCCCCATGTTAGTAGGCAACAGAATTGACCGCTACACTACCCGGACACCCATCTATCACACTCTTGCATACAACCCCCCCCCCCCCAAAAAAAAACATCCTAACAACACAGAATGAAGATCAAGATATAAAATGTACCCTACCAAATACCAACGCTTTGGTTAGATGCTGAATCATTTGCCCATACATTGTGGCTGTTCACTAACTGACAAGAGGGCGAGTACGAGCATGTGCATGCTGTTAAACTCCAGTGCCAGCTGGCTGCACAGTGACAAAAGAGAATAAAAAACAAAGACAACAACTGGTGGAATCGCATTGGCTGCTTAATGACACACTGGCTCTGTGGGTGTGCACCTCTTCAGTGTTTCTGAAACACAACATACTAGAAGATGTGATTGGAAATATCTCAGATCAAGTATTTCAACATTACTGAACCAGTCAGCATGTTGTGAGATACTTGAGGAAACAGTATCAAGTGATGATCGATGAAAGTAAAACAGAAAGGTAAATGAACAGTAATAGAACTCATTCTTCCTTTTCTGCAACAGACAACCTAATAAACAGCCAGCATCACCAAGAGACTCAACTACCCCTCTAAATTTAATCACCCCAATGCTGTAAACATGCATGTTCATTATTTTACAAAAATAGTTTTTATTTGAAACAGATTCATTTGTTGGGCTTTTGTCAAGCCAATTCTTATATTCTTATGTTATATTCTTATATAAGAATATATAATATATTCTTATATTCAAGCCAGTGGATCATTTTTTTTACCTCCACCAAAACGAAGCCAACTCAACTCTATTAGACCATCCGATTCTTTGACGTTTTATAATCCTTAGTTAGATTCCAGTTCTTGCACAGATTCAATATCGACGTTCCTTTGAATTCTGCTAACAATTTGTTACTAAATGTGGCATCTGCTGTCTAACCTAAGGGTGGGTGACACACACTAGAACCCAGAGCATGTATGCTGGGGGTTGTATCCTGTCTAGCTCAGCTGGCACTGGTGTTATGGCAGAATATACCTTGAGCATGGCACTGATACTGCCAAAGTGGTACTAACACCAGTGAATGGTCTGTTTCACAATGGTGCAAGTATGTGAAAAACAATGACAAACTAGAAGAGTGCCCTCAGTACAGTGCAGATCCCCGCCAGCATATCTCCCCTTCTCCGGTGCTCGGATTTAGGCAAAAAAAAAAAAAAACATCTGTGGAGTTAGCACTCAATTGTGGGATATAACAGGTCTTTCAAAGGTTTTAAATAAACCACAAGAGGTCCTTGATCATACAGTCATAACTGTGCACAAAAATGACACCGCTGACAGGCCCAGTAGTGTGACAGATAGTAGGACAGACACACCACACATGGACAGAAAAACCAGTGTTTTTCCTGCCATTGTAAAACTTTACACAGCGCCCAAGTCAACTGAATGGGAAATATGGGGGGAAAAAAAGTTGTTAATATGCAGCGCTCAAGCTAAAAAAAAAAAAATCTACCGAATGAAAATATCTTGTCCGTCAGGCTGTGGATGTGCAGCCTCCTTGGCGGACCCTCGCACGAATGTGACCAAGTCTAATATGAACCTGCACTTTCCAAAAAGAAAAGGTTTGCTATGCGACCATTTTGGTATGACCCTAACCCTGTCTTTATTTTCATAGTGTAGTGACCTACTTTAGGCAGGTTAGACATTCACCGTGTTTACCAGACTGTCCCTTTAAGACGGTGGGTTCAGGGGTTAGAGAAAGGGATTGTGGGCGATGCGGTGTTGCGGGGTTTCATGTGGTTATGAGCTACCATATCAAGCAGCCCGAGTTTATGATAGTGAACTGTGCACTTTAAGTTTTGGTGGAGTAAATAAACGACCCCACGGCTGTGTGGTCGAAAGGAGAAGTGGTCTCGTCTCCTTTCTGTCATCCTCCACAATAGCATAATAAAGCTGGGTAAATCAAAAAAGAAGAAGAACTAGCCGCACAGTACACTCTCTGGAGCCTGGACTGTTCTCTCCTTGGTAGGGGTATCAGTGGTTCTTCCAGTAGCCTGTCCCCTCCACTGGCTGTTGCTGGCCCTGGTCTGACTTACACCAGCAGAAAGCCCCCCCACCCACCAGTTCATGTATTGTAACTCACCCACTTGATGTGAGGGTTGACCCAGTTGAGTGACGTGTCAGTTGAGTTTAAAAACTTTCTCGTCTTTTGCCTAGTCTTACTGATAACTGTTAGCGTTCAACTGGCTAATAGTCGTCTACGGATAGAAAAAAAGAAATACGGTCAAAGACGTCCAATTCTTTATTGCTCCGAATTGGCCTTTATCTTTCCTGTTTGTATCAAATCAAAGTTATAGTGTGTGTACTTTCACATGTGATAGTGTGTTTGACTCAGATTGGGCAGCGACAAGAATATGCAACGCACGCTTCCTGTTTTGACTGCAATCTAAAAGGAAGTTGTTCCTTTATAACTTTCGCATTTTTTGGGGTTATCAAAAACCTTTTAATCACTGATCTGAGTCAAACATAGATGTGAGTTTGCACGTGCACGGCTGACTAAGTTTGGGCAGCGCCAGAGAGCGGCGTCGGCCGAGCAAGCAAGAGAGCGAGGGAAGAGCGGGAGCAGCAGTAGCGTGGACAAACCTTTTCCCAAAGCTTTTGAATCACCACAACCATAATAGGTTCTCGATCATACAGTCATTACTTTACACATAAAATGGAGGCCGATAGGTCCAGCAGAATAGATGAGCCATGAAAACACGGCTATCCGGATGGCGGGGATAATTACAATTAGAAATCTTGGCAAAGAGAAGTAATTCACATTTTGACATGCACATTACTAATCGGGCTTTTTACCCTGTACTTTTGGGTTGGTATTTTTTCATTATTCATCTTGTTAACAGTGACCGATTCCTGTTTTTCGTTGTGATACTTGTGCTACCAGCAGCAGGCTGAAAAGGGCAGAGGGTGACATCACTTCAAAACTGCATTATAGTTGCAAGCTACGATTGTCAACAGGTGAAGACACGTTAATCTAGCTGGCATTTGGTTATTTCTTCTGTACAGCACAAGTTACAGACATATTCAAGTGGAAAGTTGAGTTGCGGTGATCTAAAACTAGTAACAAGACATTTAGAAAAATCAGTACAAGTTGTACATACGCATTTCAAAGCCTTGGTGTGAAACCACTTGGACAGATTGTACAAAAAAAACAAAACAAAACGTAGGTTTCAAGTATTCACGATATAATAACCTTAATTTGGAGTTGAAAGAATGCTGGTGAGCGTACACACCAACTGTTAACTCAAAATGCTACAACAGGCTCGATATTTACCATACATATTGATACAACAAGGTATAGAGACCTCACTATGGAATATGTTGGCAGTCATTTAAAACATCCAAAGACAATACACAAAATTTGCACAAAATTAAAGCTATAGCTTGAACTGGTTAGGCCCTGCAATTCTTATGACCAGCAGGAAAGTTTGCATTGCCAGAGTTGGGGAAATGCAAACCTTTTGTCACCTTGAAATATCCCAGACCACCAATAGTGGCTCATCTTTGTGCAGGTGTCAGCTTTAACTTATGGGGACAACAACTGGGTGTTTGACAGGATCTCTGTATTGCAGAGGAGAGCTTGTTCTGCTTTGACAGTCCTTTGACAGGGGACAGATATAGGTGTTGTGACTGGCTGTTTACTATGGCGGTCAAGCTAACCAGACAGTCAGCTGTGAAGCCAGTCACACGATAAACAAGCAAATGCAGAAAATATCTGTTGTGTGAGGAGGTATCCCGTTTTCTCAGATAGACAATTTGGATACTTGTGTTAGCTGTGGGTTGTATTGCTTGATTGCCTTTCTTTTGTAAAGCAACCTTCATCAGGGGCCACACATGTGCAAAGGTCTCTGAAAGCCCAAAATGATTCGTTCCTGTCCCATTTCCCCTATTTGTGGTGAATGCTGCCATTTATTTGTCTCTGACTCGCTCAGGATTTGACCTCGTCGTATTCCTGCTCAACAGAAAGCTCTACCTCAGACATGCCCATCTCCACGGCCACAATGAAAGACGTGTTGGAGTCACTGCTGAGTGAAGCCTGGTGCCCACCTGAGGGAGAGAAGAGATCAGTGTTCATGTGTGGTACCTAGAGATGCTGCTTGACTGATCACTGAAGGAGGTAGTATCTGACCCCATAAAATACATTTCATGGGTATTATGCATGGCACAAGTGGGTGATAATAAGGTGGTAAAATCCTGTGAAAGAAACACTTTAAACTAGGTTAATTTTTTTTGGGGTGGGGGGTAGGGGGTTAAAAGCATTTCCATTAGAGAGCCAATACCACTTCCAACAAGGAAGCAGTTTGAGAAAGATAAACACGCTGGCCTTGTATTACAGCAAGAGATCAGACATTTGAAGCTCTCTAGCTGTATGAATCCACCATTTGCTTGACTGCTGTGTGAGTGATTACTGTAATACCACTGCAGACAGCATTCATTCTCAGGCTCAGGATGTGATACAACAGGCAATCAATCACTGCCAGCCCCCTCCGCCCTCCCCTCCCAGACAGCAGCAGCAATGTTGACGGATCATCTTGTTCATTTTACACACACTGTTATAAAGTGACTGTTAGCTTATTAGTGTCACAATGAATGACAGAAAGCCCGTTTCATCTCCAGTTACTGTAGACACTGACTGACAGGGATATGATGAAAGTGAAGCATATGGTACGACTCTGTGATAGCTGCAATTGAGTATCTTTTCAGGCAAACCGGAATGTGCTAGAAGTGAATAAACAGAATCCCCACAATACTTTTTCAGTGTTGGTTTGGAGGTGACATTTTATCTACAAATGAGCTTGGGGTAGTAGGACAAAAATGCCAAAAAAAAAATTCTACTTCACCTTGTAGATCAACATTGGCGAAATGTCCTATAGCAGAACAGGAAAATAAGCGCTATCTTTCATGTCAAGAAGGTGCGCAAACAATGCAAAAAAAAGAAAGAAGCAAATACAGTTTTGGAGGGAGTATAAAGGGAGCCATTGTTGGTATGAAATCCAAACTGTAACCTTTCACAACGGGGTGACAGAGATCAAATATCTGGGGGAAGGGAGCAAGGGAGAGTGTGTCGTGGTAAGCGTTTTAGGCCGTGAGGGTAGGGTGGACCAAGGAAACAATACAACAAAAGGCAAGGGCTTGCGTTAGACATAGCCAAAAGTCTTGATGTGCGCTGATGTGACATAAAGGTGATATAAAGGGGTGCAGAAGTAAAGGAATGACTCACAGAGGGATCGAAAAGAAGACTGTAAAAGTATAAGAGACCTGGCAGCTCTCACAAGCCATCCAGATGCTCTACTGATGGCTGTCCAATGTGGGTTTGCTATGACCCACAATTGACGTTTAGCATTAGGGCCGACACACAAAAAAGACAGAAATTTGTTCCCAAATACTGCCTGTTTAGCAAACGTCATGGTTAATTTCTTTGCCGACTTGGGATGGGATTTTAATGCGCTTACAGGAAACAGGCTGAGGCAGTGTTAAAACTCCTACGAGATGGTTATGTGTTATCAGATGCTACCAAGAACAAAAACTTAAATAGTAAAATCTCATCTCCTTTTATGAACTTCATCAATGTATTTGGATTAACTAATTATTTTCTGTAAAGGGAACACTACTCTTGCTATCTTGCAGTGACCTGGATGATCTCAGTCTGAGAATACTCAAGTAGGCGGCTGCTGGCCTAGTTTGGACCAAGGCTTTTACCATTTAGGTTTGGAGTGACTGAGCTAAAGAGTGAAGTGACTGTAGGAAGCCAGCAAACTATTTTCTAGTACAGACAGAACAACTGCTGTGTCCTATTTTTGAAGTAAGCTCTCTGCTATATCCTGGTCCAGAATCTTTTTAAAGCACAAGATGCACTTGATGGAGGTCAGGCCACAGTCAGAGTTTGGTTTCACTGAAATATAAGAAAAGAGGAGAGACAGAGGGAGAGAGACAAAGAGAGAGGACTGTGGCCTTAATCAATTTAATTGATTAAAAGTCAGTTAAATTTCTTGATATAAGGCAGGCTTTTTCATATTTCTGATTTGATTCAGCATATAATGTCAAGCTGGGTTTAGGGTCCAAGGAATAACGCCTCTTTGTTTGTCATTGTATTCTCACAAAGAATTTGTTTTCTGCATTTAACCCATCCTATTGTATAGGAACAGTGGGCAGCTGCAGCGCCCGGGGACCAACTCCAGTTCTTTCCATTGCCTTGCTCAGGGGTACAGACAGGAGTATTAACCCTAACATGCATGTCTTTTTGATGGTGGGAGGAAACCGGAGCACCCAGAGGAAACCCATACAGACATGGGGAGAACATGCAAACCCCACACAGAAAGGACCTGGGACAGCCTGGGGTTTGAACCCAAGACCTTCTTGTTGTGAGGCTACAGTGCTAACCACCGGGCCACCATGCTGCCAAACTGAGGGTGTTGTATGTTGCACAGTGTGCTGATTGTAAAGTCCTTCAGGACAACCTTGTGAATTTAGGCTTTACAAATAAATTTCACTCTAGGGGAAGAATCAATTATGTCATTTATCATTTGAAATGATCATTTATTACTTCCCATTGCTTTTTTATTTTTTCTACTTGTTCAGTTTACATCCCTTAGTTTTTACTGGACTTATGTTCTTTGCTTATCTTGGCAGGTTGACGACCAAGCGTCAGGTCATCTAGCAAGAAAACAACTAACTAGTTGAAGGAACCACTTGAATTTGCTGTGATAGGCAGCAATAATATTATGCTGGCTTCAGGTGAACCCAATGACAACTATCAAACTGTGCCCGTTGACCTGAACTGCAATGAAGCTGACAAGCAGCGGCAGCATGAAATATTAAGTACAAGATGGATGGACATGCAAATGAAATCTGACCCACAGCAATAGCGGTGAGCTGAAAATAGGTAAGGACTTAATTGTATGTTGGATGAGTCTTGGTGTGTGCACACAGCCAGCCTCCAATACTCACTGCTGACAGGGTTTTGGCTCTCTCCAGCCTGAGGAACACTTAATGAGTCTTCATACAGCTGCTGCAGGTCAATGGTCCTTCCTGCTGGGTCATGGACCACTAAACTCTCATTCACTGTGATCTCACTGGCTCCAGTGATGGGGCTAGTGGGGGGATCCCCAATGGATGCCTCATAGTCTGGTATAATCTCATCTGAACAGTCAATGCTGGCCTTGAGAGACACCACACAGGTATGTTTAGATGCATTATCATAAAGGCAAACACAAACTTAGCAGAGACTGAAAGCATCTTACCGGTATACCCAAGGCTTTGAGAATGTTCGTCTTACACATGGGACACGTCCGGTGGTCTTGTAGCCATGGGTCTACACAGTGCTTATGGAAAACATGCCTGACAAATACAAACCAACACAGTAACAACCTTAACAGATAGATCACCTTTTTTTAAACTCAGACATCATTTATACCTGTACAGACTAAAATTTCACTGATCGCTTCCGTGCTGACAAAATTACCGCTTTGATAAATCTTATCACTGGGTTTCAACACAGTCCAACGGGGCAATTGCTTAGGATTTATAAAACCATGATTTATCTCCTTTCCAACAAGACAACTCTGACTTCACTGCTGATGCAAGTATCGCTGGGTGTAATTGTTGTATGTACAGTTTATTGGGCTTTTCTACGGTAGCTGAGAAATGCCATGCGTGTTGTAGGATGGATGCTCTCTTGGCCACCGTGATGGCTGGCTTCTTGGTAAGTTAATAAACGTATTGTAGAAATTCTAGCCATTCAAGCCTGATGTATAATTATCCTTCCGTGGTAACCTGCAGGTGACAGTGGCTACCCCCTCAGGCACCGGCTCCTCATCCTGTTTCCAAATCCGCAGAGCGCAGAGGAAATGTGCTATAATCAAGGCTCAGCGTTTCCGGTTTTTATTTTTCAAAGCCATCCAGCATGCCGAATTTCACCACAGGAGGACACTGTTACATAACCTCACATGAACAGGAACAACTTTTGCATCCATGGAAACATAAAACCCAGGTGAAAATCAGTTTAAACCGATCTGCTCCTTTTAAAAATCTGGGTATTTTTTCGGTGAAAATCGGTAAAAACCGAAAACACTGAGCCTTGGCTATAATGCTGCTCACGCTCGTGCGCGCTCAGTTGTGGAGCGTGCCATCAGCCTCCCCTCAAATGCTGATGGCGGTCTTTAGATGCCTCAGGGGGCAGACTTTTGTACTACCCAACAAAAGTCTGCAAGATCATCGGGACGTGTGGTGGTCTGCACAACATGGCACTGAGGATCGGCATTCCTCTTCCTCCTCCCTAGCATGAGGACCCTCACCCACAACCCCCTCCCCGACAAGTAGGCTACCAACAGGGAGCAAGGATCCGTGAGGACGTAATGCGGCGTTTGTAAAAAGGCAGCAATTAAGGTTCATATTTTGACAAGCTCTTTTAATGTAGATATGTTACATATCACAGCTCTTCTTTGTTTCAGTTCGTCTGCTATGATAGTAATTGCACCGATGGTGTCTCTTTGTGTCTGTAGGACAGCGTCAGTCAGAACCCGTCCACTTCCAGACACGCCATGCGCGCTGGTGCTGGGGACAGCTGGAAGCTCTGCGGCTACAGCCCCTTCGCTGGGAACCTCCTCGCCACCGACCGCTCCCGACTCCGGAAGAACCAAAGGACACAACACATTGGCCCACTGTGCCTTTTCACATCTCTGAATTGTTCACACAGCCATGTAATGAAAGATAAAACAGTGCTTCACCGGGGTCGTCTGTGGCTTCAGCCAGGTGCGTGCCTCCCTCCTTCTCCGACACTATGCCACGCACACTTGCTTCCTTCCCCGAGAATTGAGGCCATTTGGTTTCGCAGAGGCGTGAGCTCAGGTGTGCGCTTGCCCCTACCAGTAGCAGACATGCTCTGATGGTGGGACGCAATTGCCTCCACCTTCAGATCTGACCACTTTTTTTTTATTTCTGGTTCTGTCCCCTCTGTCGCGGTCACTGCATTAACTGCTGCAGCAACAAGTTGCCACCCGCTGCATTTTCTTTTGTTTGTGACACCACTGCTGAGGCCACCAAACAATATCTGCTTTCCGACCTCCACCTCACCCACAAGCACCTCGATTTCTGGGTCAGAACATTTTCTTTTCTTCGTCTTCCTCTCGGTTGTTGCCATGATTCACCGTAACACACCACTGATCAGCAGGCTCATTTACATGCATCAGCAGTCATGTGGTGCTTTGCGTCAGCCATATATGGTTGAATTTGGGTGTGTAGAGGGCGGGATATGAGGCTGATACAGCTGCACACATTTCCAGGTGGACTGGGATTTATAAAGGGAAGATTGCCTGCAGGTGTGCGTACGGTTTTATAAGTCCAATTTAAAAAAAAAAATTTTGCTGCCTGCCATTTCCGGCTTTTGTGCGCACGTACACTTTTAGTAAGGATCCTACGCACTGTTTTATAAATGAGACACATGCCCGAAGCTGACCAACTTTTGGTCCAATGGCCTGGCGGCCTGTCCAGGGTGTCTCCCCGCCTGCCGCCCAGTGACTGCTGGGATAGGCTCCAGGATCCCCGCGACACCGAGGGCAGGATAAGCGGTTTGGATAATGGATGGATGGATATTTAAAACTCTTGAACAGGCCCTCAAAACAAAAATAAACCCTAATCCAATCCACTGACTGCTTTGTTTGGTCTCCCCCCAACTCGGAATACACCCTCTACAATACAGCATGTCATTGCCTTTACCACTCTGTTGGCCACACGTTCCGTCCTTCTCAAATCAGAATCGGAAACACTTTGTCACTTCGTTTCATGCACTTGCACACGTGAAATGAAACGAAACATCGTTCCCCCCAGCCCACAGCAGTGCAACACAAAGACAAAAACACACATCCAAAAACTACAAGAACTACAAGAACTACAAGAACACATAAAAATCCAAATTAACACATATATCTAAACTAATCAAAAGAAAATAAATCACTGTCCAGGAGAACGAACGCCAGCCAGGATGAGTGTCAGAACTGCCGGTCTACATGGGCTAGCAGTTAGCTTAGCCTGCCCCGCTTCCGCATGTCGTCAGACCGCCCTCAGTGTTTCTTCTTCGGGCGCAGCTCCAGTCAGGGCCGTGGTCCCTGCGCCCACAGGATGCAGCAGACCAGGCTCCCTCCGCTGGTCCAACGCTAGCTTTCCCAGCCAGACACCTTCAACACACCTCCCCGCACTCCACACGACGATACTAAAAACACAGTCAAGGCTAGGCGAGGCCGCCGCCAGACCGCCCTCGGTGTTATTGGAACTGTCGGACTGCATGGGCTAGCAGTTCGCTTAGCCTGCCATGTAACTGCATCCTGTCAGACCGCCCTCGGTGTTACCTCTTCGGGTACAGCTCCAGGCAGGGCCATGGTCCCTGGGCCCACAGGACACAGCAATCCAGGTTCTCCCAGCCGATCCAGCGCCAGCTCTTCCAGCCATCAAACGAAGACAAACTTAGACGCAGACGTGGACAAAGACACTGCATGGATGGTAGTGGGTGAGGCCGCCACAAACTTGAATTTGCTCCGCCATCTTCCCACACCAAAATGTGAATTTGAGTTTGCACCGCCATCAGTTGGAGGGGAGGAAACACGCCTCCCCTCCAAACCATGGTAGGTGGTTACAGGAACTTTTACGATGAATACAACTTGAAAAATTAAGATTCTCATTGAAAGGATCTTTGAAATCCTTTACTGAAGGTGCTTCCTAAGTAGAGCTCAGTGGAGAGAGGGGGGGGGGGGACCCTCACTGTTTCTTCCCTACAGTTGTCTTTTACTTATTTCATCTCATTCCATTCACTTTTTTTCCATTTATTAGTCATTTGATTGTTTATTGCAGTTAGTCGCTATTAAATCATGTTAATTTAGTCACCCTTTTATTCCAATTTATGCTTCACTATTTATTTACTTATTTTATTCTATTTTATTTTAATTTTTGTAGCCATGACCAACATGGGGTAGTGGGAGGGAATGGGGCTTTTATTAGTAAGTTTTTTTTCTACAACAGACACCTCTGATGTCTCACAATTATTGTACAGAATATGCCATGTCTGCAAAAAGGATCAATAAAAACCAAAAAAAAAAAAAAAAGCCCAGAAAAGAGATCTCTGCCTCTCGACTTATTCTTTCACGTCAGCTTGCCACAGTATATAGATTGCAGTTAACAAAATGGGCTATCCATGTTCATGCTACATAAAAACAACAGTGACCAGGATGTCTGCCAGATGGATGAAGGTCCCCGTTGGTGTAACCAGTTACAATTATGTACAAGTATCAATATGTATAAATATCAAAAGTGCCACCTGCACCTTTTTTGTGGATTTTCCCCCTTTTTTCTCTCGGTTGTACTTGGCCAGTTTACCCCACTCTTCAGAGCCATCTCGGTCACTGCTCCACCCCCTCTGCCAACCCGGGGAGGACTGCAGACTACCACATGCTTCCTTCAATATATATGGAGTCGCCAGCCGCTTCTTTTCACCCAACAGTGAGGAGTTTCACCTGGGGGACGTAGCTTGTAGGAGGATCACGCTATTCCCCCCAGTTCCCCCTCCCTCCCAAACAGGCGTCCTGACCGACCAGAGGAGGTGCTAGTGCAGCAACCGGGACATATACCCACATCCGGCTTCCCACCCGCAGACATGGCCAATTGTGACTGTAGGGACACCTGACCAAGCCAGAGGTAACACGGGGATTGGAACTGGTGATCCCTGTGTTGGTAGGCAACGGCATAGACTGCCACGCCACCCGGACGCCCCAGCCACCTGCACTTTTGACTATTTTCCCAACAACATAGATCAAAATTTAGGTCGGGATTCAATCAGCTTGACGTGATGTCATGCAAATGGGAGGTTCGACTCTTTTTATTAACTCAAGTTTTTATGAGTCACTCACTAAAGAGAGTCCGATTTTCGAGTCACTCGAGTCAGTCATCTAGAGCCTTGGGAATCCTGCATCGCCTATAGAGCACGTGCACCAGAGACTTCTGCTGGCGCTGGCCGAGCCGGCTAACTTCCGGTTTAGCCCTTCTCCACTAATTGAATGGGGTAAAAATAATTTAATAGTGCGGCACTTTTAGACTTTCCAAATGTTATTGGTCTGATTGGATCAAATTCTGATAGTAGAACGAGTCATTTTGTGGGGGTTGTGATGCTCAATAAAATGTATCCACTATTTTATAGCCGCCTCTATGAGTGCCAAACAGAGCAGAATGAATGGGGATTAATGGGACTTTTTCATATAGCCAACTCCAGAAGAGGTCATTTTTTAATTAGCTTGGTTTTGTCGATACCACATCTTAGTGTGACGATGCATCATCGCCTCAAGTTATATCCAAAATCTAGCCAGTGGTGTCTTGAGAATCACATGTGATGGATGAATGAATGAACAAACGGAAAGATGGAGACTGATCCATAGTCCCTCACCAATTGTTGCAATCATGGGGGACAATAAAAGAAAGCCTGCAGTATTGTCATATGAATCTTCTTTTTTTAAAATGTTTATTCAGAATATTGTGAATAGGAGCAAAATCCGGTTTGATCTGGACAGATTTTTTTAGTCGACACAATACATCCCTACCTGTAAACTTTAGCACTTGTGAGAGCAGGAAGCCTTGTAGGGTAGGTTACTGGCGCGTATGTCCAGAGACTGGCATAGCTGCAGTAAAGCAAATGTTTTTGGGGAAGTGCAAAATTAAGTGATTTTAACTTGATGAAAAGATGGTTTATGACAAATTTTTAATGGAACATATCTGAAGGTACTGTGAGCATACCATATTTGATGGGTTTTGAAGACTTATACGTTTGCTCCATCAGAATGTGTTTTCAAGAGAAGAAAAATATTTATCTAGTGTAGGTTGGCTGAGCATGGATGCTCTTTTTTAGCAACGGCCTGCTTTACATTCACACCTGAGAGTTACCCAGTGCAACCGCAGTCTTCTATTGTAGGCCACTGAACACTCCCCTAGAGCAGTAAGAGTTTAAGTGTTGTGCTCAATGGCGCTTCAACAGTGATGGAGAGCATCATTCGCTTCCCATCCATCTTTAGACCACCTCTGAAGCCCAGTCAGCAGATTCAGCAAAAAGTTAAAAAGTTTCTCAATATGGAAGTGATCAGACAAGTTTTGGTCTGTACGATACTCATGATGCCTGACAATGTTTCAAAGAGGTCTAGGTTCATCCATCCATTCATTATCCAAACCGCTTATCCTGCTCTCAGGGTCGCGGGGATGCTGGAGCCTATCCCAGCAGTCATTGGGCAGCAGGCAGGGAGACACCCTGGACAGACCGCCAGGCCATCACACAGGGTCGACATACATACACACACACACACACACACACACACACACACACACACACACACACACCTAGGGGCAATTTAGTTTGGACTGTGGGAGGAAACCGGAGCCCCAAGAGGAAGCCCACGCAGACACGGGGAGAACATGCAAACTCCACACAGAGGACGAATCGGGATGACCCCCAAGGTTGGACTACCCCGGGGCTCAAACCCAGGACCTTCTTGCTGTGAGACCGCACTAACCACTGCGCCACCGTGCTGCCAGGTCCAGGTTCAGAAGGAGTGAATATATCCTTTAGGCTGGGAATCCATGTTATATTGTTATATGTTAGAGTGCAGATGTGCATAACAATTATCGTACATCATAGTTATTCTCACTGTTCTCACTTGATGCCTTTATGTGATAAACAGTTTTACACTTACTTCTGAAAATGTTTTTTCCCCATTTAAAAAGAAAAAAAATTATAAAGTTTACCTGCATGGCAACATCCGCACAACGTCACTAGGTTTATATCCTTCAATGCAAACTGCGCAGTTGTCAAAATCTGATTCAGTTTCCTACAACAGAGGACACACAAGGGACATGTATAGTCCATCATCAATTTTGTCATACGTTAAAACAAAAATGGAAATACAGTGGCTACAGCTTACTCTGGATAAATGGAAGCACTTCCTGTTTGATGACTGGACAGAATCTACTTCAAGTTACCATCCTGTAACTGGTCTTATATCCTAATAAGGGTGTTTTAACAAGCTTAACTCTCCTTCAGACCAAACTCAAGTAACTGATACGGAGGAAATACTTAACTAATCTGAATAAACGCACACGGAGGATTTGTAGCATGCCTCATTAATTCCATTTTAACCAATTTTGGGAGATCTGACCTCGTGAAAGGCATAAATCAACATTCAGGGAACAGAAGAAAAAGTTACAAGATTCAAATGTAATTTACCTTATCTCCTTTTTTGATGGTGCGTACTTGGAGCTTATTGATGGCCTTCTTAGCTGCATCTCCCAGGCGTCTCTGGAGGAGATTAAAAAAACAAAATCAAACAAAATAATGGGATAGGAACGAACCTGACAAGCCAAATGACAAAATACTGACTTCAGTTCAATCTTCCGCAACAATGAGCAGAGACAGAAAATTGTATTGTATATGAAGGAAACAGTCATTTTGTGCGGTGTGTTTATTAAGAGTTTAAAAGAAACCTACCAGCACCAATTTCTTCCAACTGTTCTTCAGCTCATACCAATATATTCAATTAACACACAGTATTATTTTTACAATATCTGTCTATTTACCGCTGCATGTTTTGGGGTTTTTCTACCATTTACACCTCACTGATTCCACTACAACACAAAGGAAGATGTAAAACACTATATCATTATCCGAACCGCTTATCCTGCTCTCAGGGTTGCGGGGATGCTGGAGGCTATCCCAGTAGTCATTGGGCGGCAGGCGGGGAGACACCCTGGACAGGTCACCAGGCCATCACACAGCCCCCCCCCCCCACACACACACACAAAATCATACCTAGGGACAATGTAGTATGGCCAAGGCTCAGCGTTTTCGGTTTTTACCAATTTTCACCGAAAAATACCCAGATTTGTAAACTGATTTTCACCCGGATTTTATGTTTCCATGGATCCAAAAGTTGTTCCTGTTCGTGTGAGGTTATGTAACAGTGTCCTCTCATGGCGAAATTCGGCATGCTGGATGGCTTTGAAAAATGAAAACTTAAAACGCTGAGCCTTGAGTATGGCCGATTCACCTGACCTATATGTCTTTGGACTGTGGGAGGAAACCAGAGCACCCGGAGGAAACCCACGCAGACACAGGGAGAACATGCAAACTCCACACAGAGGACGACGCGGGACGACCCCCAAGGTTGGACTACCCCGGGGCTCGAACCCAGAACCTTCTTGGTAAGAGGCAACCGCACTACCCACTGCACCACCATGCTGCCATAGTGATGATTTTAATATTGCAAATATTCATTTTGTCATCTAGTGTCTCATCTCTATTTGCAGCTAAAGCAAGTTTTCCCTTCCAAGAGACTGGACTGACTGACCCGGCTATACCAGCCTTACTACTCAGCAGTTTGACTGCAAGAGAACCAAAGTTAAAGCCTCAGCTTTTACATATACGTACATATACACACACACACACACACACACACACACACACACACACACACACACACACACACACACACGGGGGCAGAGAGGGGGGAGAAAGAGAGATATCGCTCTCTCGTCCTTTCAAATACACCTTTGCCCAAACAATAACTGTTACTGTTTCACCATTATGACTTTCAGTTAGGTAGAAATATTTACTTGAATAAAAATACTTTTTTCCCTATTTTGGTCAATATTCAAAAATTGAAAACATGAACAGAATTTTTTTATTTTTATTTACTGCAACACAAACGGTTCAGGCAGATCCCTTTCCTCAGCATGCAAAATGTCCACAAGGCAGTGACTCGGCATAAAGAAGGCTTATATACACCCCCCCCTTTTTCTCCCCAATTGTATCAATTACCCCACTCTTTCGAGCCACCCCGGTCGCTGCTCCACCCCCTCTGCCGATCCGGGGAGGGCTGCAGACTACCACATGCCTCCTCCGATACATGTGGGCTTGCCAGCCGCTTCTTTTCACCTGACAGTGAGGAGTTTCACCAGGGGGATGTAGCGCGTGGGAGGATCACACTATTCCCCCCAGTATCCCCCCCCCGAACAGGTGCCCCGACTGACCAGATGAGGCGCAAGTGCAGCGACCAGGACACATACCCACATCCGCCTTCCCACCCACAGACACGGCCAATTGTGTCTGTAGGGACGCCCGACCAAGCCGGAGGTAACACGGGGATTTGAACCGGCGATCCCCGTGTTGATAGGCAACAGAATACACCACTATGCTACCCGGATGCGGGCTTATATACTGTAACGTGATCAGTGTGATTAGCAGAGGGACACCCTGAATTGATACAAGACTACAAGGGTACAGAAAGAGTATAAAAATCACAATACATATATCAGTATCATTAAAAAACAAGTTATTGCAAACTCCTCATTCATGCCAGATGGTGTCAAGCTCTAATAACGTTTCCATTGGAAGTAATCCCAATCAATGACCATGAAATGGAGCTCATTAACACTGTGCTTGTAAGCATGGGGAATGATAACTGCTGTAAAGCAGGAAAGTAGTGAGATCAGTACTCTCTTCCTTGCATACCACCATGTGCACTGAGTTTTCTTTACCTCAACACCCAAAAATAAAAAGCAATTCAAGTCATAATTCTTTTTTTTTTATTTTAATTTTTTTTAAATTTACCTTTACTTTTTTTATTTTCAAGTCATAATTCAAAGCAAACTCAAAGGATAATTCTGGGTTTTTTTTTTAAATTTAACATAGAATAAGCCAATTTTCACAGAGATTGTCTAAGTTTTCTACAGACTAACAGTGCGATCACAAGATATTTGAGGATAATACAATCACATACAAATTCTACACATAGTGGCTTTAAATTGCTGTTTCAACACAATGTCAACTTACAAACTTTGCAGAGGTGGAAATGACCAAACTAATTAAATGTCCAAATTAACAGTGAAATTTTTGCCGATGCCCTAATGGGTTTTATTATATTTGGCGGTACTATATTTGTGTGATCTACTGTTGGCAGTTAAGCTGTTTAAGAGTGAAGTGTCTTCGATTAAACAGTAAGAAACACAACCATAAGAGAAGTAGTCTGTGATTAAATTCTGTTTTACTGCTCAAACAAACCAAGCCATGTCACATCTGATAGGGGTTCATTCTGTCTCGCTCTAGAAATAAACAGGGAGCAGATTTGTTCTCAGTATGGCTAAGTTCATGGCAGGGTATAGTTCAACATAACTCAAACTGAAAAAGCAAACAATGGTCTCCATGGCACCTGTTCATGAGATAGTCAGCCTGGTATGATTACAGATTGGTGATTACAGACATGGAGAATAGAGTAAAAGCGGTAAGCCATAATATTTCTCCTGGCAGCAACCAAAGACATAGCAAGAGCTGCTGTTTGCACTATAGGGTCAAAATGCCAAAAATGGTGACTTGGGTTGATGGTTCACTGGTTTGCTGTGTTTCTGCTCCCCAAGCTTTCAGGCTAATTTGGGCCTCCACACTATCCAGCCTCACAAGACTCAAACCAGATGGAAAAAGGCATGGATTAGTGTCAAGACTAAAACCACAGCATTGCATTTTCAGTGCCACTTTTAGACAGGTATGTAGACAAATCAAGTCAGAGAGATTCGTTGGTTAAACAAAGAGAGCACAGTCATACCTGGTTGCGATCTCGTGCATTAGCATAGCGGAATCTCTGGATGTAATAGAAGACGAGCCAGGCAAGCGAGATGATCATGAGAACGATGAAGGAGATGGAGACAAACACTACCGACGTTCTGCTCACATATTTCTGCAGGTTCCGAGTTCCTATGGTGATGTGCAACACAACTGAAATGTTCTGCACCAGCAAGGCCACAATCTCCTGACCTTTAGGCTCTGGGATCATGACGGCCACAATGTCGCCTGTACCTGAGGATTCATGTACAACACACAAGTGAAGAAATTTTTCACAAATAGTACCATACATCACCACATTTAATTGTCGAGGCAGGACTCTGTACAGCCTTTTGTTTTTCCAAAACACATTGACTTCTCATGATGAAATGGGTAGTTTTAGTAGTTGCGGAGTAATTTTAGAGAGAAACTAAGACCTCAATAGAATTTTTTTTAAATTAATTTTAGAAAGAAACTAAGACCTCAATAGAATTAAAAAAAATAACTTTATGAAGTTTGACTGTGTGGGACAAGCCTGGTATGTAAGTCATTGTATATTCAAGACCACAATGCTAAGTTCTGAGAAAACATTGGCAGGGCTACTGAGAGATCTGGTCTTAGTTCTCCATGTCAGTGCAAAGAAAACACCTAGAACAGATTGCTTTGCAAGGAAATTAAAAGTAAGCAACGGTGGCTCAGTTAAATGTTGCTATGCTTTGTGCGGTTAATCATAAACAGTGACTGACATAACACCTAGATGTTGGTAGATAACACTTCCTTTCTTTTTCAAAGCAAAATAAGTAGTAGATTTATGTTTGAAAATACAGCCAAAGAATGCAGACAATTACACCCTGTCCTCTCTGCTATCTGTTCATGTTTGTGGTTGTGTGTACTCATAGAATGGATCCCCTTTGTAATCACACTTAACACTCAGTAGTTTGTTTACCCTGAAATCACTGCCATGGCCTCCCAGGCAACTTGACAGATATATGGCCCTGTGGGACACGGTTACAGCTTGCACTGAACTCTGACCAGGGCCAAAGTCGTAACAATACAAAACCCTTGGGTGACTCTACCTAAGGAACACTTAAGTTGAGAGCGGCTGAAAAAGATCAGGTCCTTCACCTCCTCTGAATGCAACAGGTGCAATGCAATATTAGGATGCAATGTTCATAAATGTTTTGTAAGGGCTGCACAGCCATAATGTTCTATATGACAATGGCAAAGGCAGAACAATCAGTTCAGCTGAGACCAGTGTCAATAAAATCTATATTTACAGACCTAGGAAGAATGTGCACAATGTTGACTTTTAATATAATTGACTAAGTTCACATTGGTACAGACTACAAACAGTAAGTGGCCACAATTTTTTGTCAAACGATATATTATTTAAGGGAACGGCAATGTTGTAGTTAATGGGCTCAGCTCGAACTACAAACAGAAGAGCAATAACAGTTAAAATTAACAATGCATAGCAGGCAAGAAAACATGTAAGGTACCAGACATTATGCCAAAACATTGTCTCCCAGAATACTGAGATCCCCTTCAGTGCACAGAGTATTCCAGTCGGCAAGATTTCCATAGTAAGCATTGGGTACTTAAGCTGTCCTACTGTAATAGTGACTGCTCCTTCGCTTGTGTGTATGTCCATGCTTCTGATTAAGTCACTGTTTCAACCAAAGTACTAAAACAAGACTTATATATACTACTAGACTACCGCACAAGACAAAAGTTTATTATACACTCTGAGGATGCTTGAGGGCATTAAACAGACTTCATGTCACTAGCTGTCATATAAATTTGGTGAATCATGTTAGGCCTACCCTAATTCCACGTCGTGCAACAATTTTGAGAAGTGTGAGCATCTGATATGGTGCGCTATTTGCAATAGCTCCATAACTCATGTTTTAATGTTTATGTTTTAAGACTGATGCAAAAATGATTAATTTTTCTTCCAAAATCTTTGAATTTAATCCCCACTACTAGAAAAATTACACCGTTCAATTATGAGAATACGCAGGAAGTTCACCAGTTTTCAGTTGCGTTAGACAGATTTAAGTACACAATGCTGAGTAACACATAGTCAAGGTTTTTATGAAGTGTGGCCATCCAGATTGGTTGGGCTTTGGAAGAAGAATTACTGCCAAATAAGCATTGCCTCAGTACGTGCCGGATGGGCAAACCTCCTCACAGGGGAAGTCAAACCTTAAAAGGAAACACAACTTTTCACTGCTGCAACTACGTAGATATAGGCTAGAATGCAACTAAAACTCAGAGATAACACAAAATTTCATGTGTATGAACTACTTCATAGCAAGTAGAAATAATGGAAAGGACAAAGATGCATTAAGATATGCAAAAACCTTAACTCTTATCTCCCTTTTGCCTTTATGGTGACAAAGAGGGAACAAAAATAGCTGCTTCTAAAAAAGGAGGGTAACAGCAATCACAGCAGACCGAGGCGGAAAGACGATTTCCATATTTTCAGTCACACTTGGCAAAACAGTGCAGCACACAATGCAACTGTGCAGGTGCTTTTGTAAGGCACCAACCAGATTAATGTTGAACATTTCACTTGGTTTTCTAACCTCCAGGGCTGCAGAGACTACAGCTGAGTGGAAAATACTTAGGAACTGATTACTAAAGGGTTGGCAAACTATCACTCAACAAACCATGTGCCCAGGAGGTGAACTACAGGGGAGTCACAGGAAGCTTGGCTCTCAGCGGAAAGACAGGAGCTCCCCTGAAAATGTGAATTATGAAATTTTGGAGGGTCTCTAAATTATAAATTACCAAACTTTTTGCCACAATTTTGCCATGGGCATCTCTACACTATTTTCCATAGCAATAAATTATGTTGCACATTCATTCTTGAAATAAAAACTTGTGAGTTAAATAGGGGTAACTCATCACTGGTGGTAATAAACTATCCATAAGAGACGAATTTTCTTATTTCTAGTCGGCCCTTGCATTCAACCGATCATCTTCTTATTTGATGAGAACTGATCGTGCTTTATTCTATCTGGCTGAATTGTACGATGTTTCTTTTGATATTTGTCCGAGGCACAGATCTGCATATATATACTTGCATCATGGATGTTTCATTACAATTACCTCTCTGAGGCATGCAGCCCTAAGAAAAAGTGGTATAGTTTGCACCTTACATGTACCAACTGCTCAATTTAGCAGTTGATGACCACTTCTATTACTCAGCAAAGGTCTTTAATTCCTCTTTGCTCTTTTCTGTCCATCCATGTTATCTCTCTTAACTGTATTGTCTGGGGCAGTCTTGATTTCAAGATTTAGTAATCACAGGAGGAAGAGTAAAAAGCCTCTGAATTAGCGGCCTCTCATCTGTTTCAGTAGGTGCCAAAGTGATGAGCACTACAGTGCTCCTGGATGGCACAACAGGGTTGGCTTTAAATACGGGCTGGATACATTCCCTTGATGGTGCATATCTCAAAACTCCCTTCAACTGAGCTAACACATAACATCTTCTTTTTTTTCTTTTTTTTTTTGAGATATTTTATTGATCCCCGTGGGGAAATTACACTCTGCATGTAACCCATCCTGGCTGTGTAGCTAGGAGCAGTGGGCAGCTGCCGTGCAGCACACGGGGACCAACTCCAGTTCTTCTTGCCATGCCTCAGTCAAGGGCACAGAAAGGAGTACTAACCCTAAAATGCATGTCTTTTTGATGGTGGGGGAAACCGGAGCACCCGGAGAAAACCCACCGCAGTCACGGGGAAAACATGCAAACTCCACACAGACGACGACCTGGGATGACCCCCAAGGTTGGACAAACCCGGGGTTCGAACCCAGGACTTTCTTGCTGTGAGGCCACAGTGCTAACCACTGCGCCGCCCAAACCTATAGCTCAAATTAATCCACTATAGCATTGAGTCAAATGGCCCATGTTAAATATGAAAAGCATCATATTTTGCATGGCTTGAACACCTTTTTTCCCCAATAAAACACGAGGCTGTAAGAGCACTGACCCTGGAGAATATAACAGCGTTCCAACTTATTGCAGCGCCAAGTGAACACGTCAGCCTAGATGCCGCTGGTGTTGGGATTTTATAATGAAAAAATTGGCAGGATCCTTCTTGATGCCCTTTCACCAGCGCAGGCATCTGACCTTATCAAAAGACCAACGTGGGCCAAAAAGATTACGTTAAGTTTGAAGTAGTCTAATGGCGTTAGCAAGTAACGAAATGTGATTAGTAGGAGTGCCGACAAAGCAATGCTTTTCAGTTTTGTGAGACGTACCAAATTTTACAGCTATTGTCTACGTTTAATGGATTTAATATTCAGAGTCGAGTTTTGTAATTGTAATCGTAATAGTTTGTGAATCAGTTTTTTTCTTTTTGGCCGCTTGGCTCATGGATGCATCTACCTTTAAAGCGTTACGAAACCTTAGACCACTTTAGTGAGTTTACTGAAATGTACAGGTTAAAAACCATCTACAGGTTTAAATCATGCCGGGCTGGTGTTGGCACTCTGTGAGGTAACTATTGAAGGATAAACAGATTTTTTTGGCAGTACACTGAAAACGAAGCATCACTTTTCAAACAAAAAGACATGTTTTGAACAAGAGATGAACAAAAAGATGCAGTGCGTTGTGTTTGCACGGTGCGGTGTTATTTTTGATTAATTATGAGTTCACATCAAATGCAACATCACATTTGGTGTCACTCTTTTCTTGTGATCAAAGTCAGAATAGCATGTATAGTGTAAAAATAGTTTGGTGACATCATCAGGAAGCTTGTTTGACCAGTGGTTCCTAGCTGGCTAGTTTATGTAAGCAAGCCAGTGTTCACACATTAGCATCTTTCCTGATAAATGTATAGAGCATAACATTATGTGTCGGCTTATTCCTGTAGTTGGCAAGACAACAGCAAATAGATTTTCAACCTGAACATATGGTAAGAAATTAATGGTGGAGGCGTAATGTTTGAGGGAGAGGAACACGGCAACAATTAATTTATCCTGGGAGGGACTTTCTAGCAGCCACGGTTTAAGCTGACTGGTTATTGCCTGTTTGTTACAAGCATTTTCTACTCGAGCGAGCAACCATTTCCCTCGTTTTGCACTGCCTGGGATGAAAGAGTGAATTGTTGCGCGATATCGCCTCTTACTATTGTCTTTTCCTTGATTTGTGCTGTGCAGAAAACTTGGCATTGCATTTGTTGTGGATGCAAAGTTAGGCCTTTCGATAACTCATGGACAAGCAAAGTCAAAGGGCAGGATTCTACATGGGGTAAGGCCAATGGGGGCAATAACATTCACCCTTTTTTATATGTGTGATATGTCTCTGAACCTAGCGACCTGGACACATAAACATGTGTCCATGACTGCATGTCTAATGCAGAGCTCAGCCACCAGTGGGGCAATGATAGTATTCATGACAGGAAATGCAGACATTATCATATATACAAAGAAATGTTGAAATATTATCTATGGTTGATGGCTTTCATTTAAAAGGAAACACATTAGTGTTTGACAAAAAAAAACGTATGTTTTTTGTTTTTTTTTGTGGTATATTTACTCTTTAATATTTTAACCCATAACACAACTGGTACATTTACTCTGGTACATTTACTCTTTAACGTTGTAACCCATAACACACTGACTGATAGAAAACATTTCAAGTGGGCTTTTTTTTTTAAACATCCACTTGAAACATTTGAAATGTTTTATATCAGTAAACCTGTTTTGTGTCCCAGACAGTCTGTTTACTTGTGAAAGTTATCAGTACAATAACTCTGGTTAAGAGATGGTGTTTGTGCGAGAAGGGGGACAGCACCAGCGGGAGGGATAGCAACAATGCAATACGCAATAATGCAAATAAAGGGATGTGTCCCCTTGCAGAATGTCATTACGACAACCCCAACTTGCCACAAGCAACAGCCTCTTCTTACCTTGGTGAGGCATCGTTATGGTGTCGTTGGCGTTACTGGAACCCACGTTGTAAATAACAACCGCGGAGGCGTTGTGGCTGGCGGCGTTACGGATTTTCTCTCGAAAACTGCAATTTCCCGCAGCGACCAAGGCCACCCAAGAAGTGCTGTGGGACAGAATGGGGAATCTGACGCCTGGATCACACGCCTGTCGCTCCTGAAACATAGCCGGCATTAAGACGAGTCCCCGGGCTTCCCTCTTGGGCGAGTGCTCCCCGTAACGGCCACATTCGCTTTTCTCCGTCCTGAGTTCCGAAGTGAGCGGATCGAAATAGGTGACGTTGACGAACGCGGTGTACCATTCCTCCTTCTCCGCCACCGTGAAGTCCAGGCACAGGAAATGCACGAAACAAAACGACAGCAGCCACGTTGAGAGAGCAAGACTGCGGCAAGCTCGGTTCAGGGACGGTGCCATTATCCGAGGAGGACTGTTAACTCCTCGCTAGCCTGGGGACGGGAAAAGCTCGTTCTCGCTCCTCTTCTTCTTTCAGAGTTGGACGTGTTTTTGTTTTTTTGGAGGGGGGGGGGCTTCCGTGTTAATAGGCTGTCATCTAAACACTTCGCGTAAACCCAATACTTTACACGTCTCGGGAAAGAGCCACCAAGAGTTGAGGCATCAACGCCACTGTAGTTGTTGTCAGCTGGTTCGCGTCCCTGCTCGCGATTGGTTCGTTGGCTTGAACACATGACTCGGACGCGGCTGCTTAACAACATCATAACGTGGATATTGTCCCCATCGCTAGAACTGATCAGATCGTACTACCTGATGCACTGAAGTTAAAAATGCGTTTACTATTATCCTGTTTGCTTGTTTTTATTTTGTTTTATTTTATTTTACCAGAACGGTCGGATCCCTTGCTGGTTGTTCTTTTCTTAATCCCAGCACGGGATGAAGTCCAACATCAACAGTTAGTCGAAAGCAAGATGTAGACCTTCCCCAGTCCCATTTGTGACACCTCGTAAGAGAGCGTTTTGGCACATTCAAGTACATCATCACATGGACGTTTATTGTGGAAATGCAATTCCGTTAATTGCAATTATCGCAACTACAATTAACATTTTGTCATAAATAATGCACAAATTGAAAATTGATTATAGTCAGTGACGGACTGGTGTGTGTGTGTGTGTGTGTGGGGGGGGTGAAAATAAAAAATAAAATGAAATATAAAGTCATCGACCAGAGCATCAAATCCCACAATCTTTCCTCTCCTCATTCTTCAGAGGTCATTACGTGAAAGGTGCTGTTATAAGAGTAGCGTTGCTCCTTTAAGGAAAAGGGCCGTGCGTAATGTGTGCGTAACGCTTGTGAGAGAGCGAACGGCAGAAAAGTGACGGTGAATGACAGCGGAGCAGAGGAAAAGGTTTGCATAAAATAGTCAATCTGGCAGTATGTGTACGGTAAGGCAACAGGGTTTAACCTACCAGTAAGCGCAGCAGCAAAGCCATTTTGGGCACCACCTAAACCGAGTGAATCAACGATTAAATTACTTTTCCCACATGGTCCCCAATGAACTTCTGTAACCTATTATTTTCTTGCCTGGTGCGGGATTCGATACGAGGTGAACTGCGCCACAAGGCGACATCACTAACCGCTCGGCTAAAGGGTCAGACCCGTTAGCTAGGGGCTAACGTGTCTTATTAGTAGTTTACAGTCGTCACCCTCCCCGGAAGCGCGCCCTCGCGCTTTGTTATTCCCGCGCTCCGAAGAGACTTCTGAGGACCTGCACACTTCCGGATCCCACCGCTGCCACCAATGTAACCGGTTATTTTCTTGCCCGGTGCGGGATTCGATACGGGGTGTACTGCACCACAAGGCGACATCACTAACCGCTCGGCTAAAGGGTCAGACCCGTTAGCTAGGGGCTAACGTGTCTTATTAGTAGTTTACACTTCTTTAGCAAGTTTGGTCTTTAAATGTCTGTGAATGTTCTCATTCACCCAGGTCATGGCTATCCAAAGGAATTGAATCAAGTGCAACTGGACTTGGTATATATCCGTGAAGACATTTCGCCTCTCATCCAAGAGGCTTCATCAGTTCGTGCCTTTCTGACTAGACCAAGCTAGTCTGACTGGCTGGTGATGAAACTCAGATATTTCGCCTCTTTGGAGTCGATATCAGAGCTATTGATGTCAATGGCTCTTTTGTGCCCGATGTTTAGCAACGACGGTCGTTGGAGGTGTTAGTTTCGACTTCGTTAGTGCTCCATTCAGTGGCCATGAGTCATTGGAGCCGTTAGTGACCGACTGTTGTTCTTGGAGGCTAAGCTTCTTGAGTCTCCTGGGTAGGGATGAAAGGACAGCATTGTAAGTGGGAGATAGGTGGTGTCGCAGACCTCCTCCTCTGTTGAGGGATGGTTTTTCCAGTTTCACATAGATGGCTTCCTTCACCCCTCTTTCAAACCATCTATCTTCCCTGTTCAAAATGTGTACGTTGCTGTCCTGGAAGGAGTGTGTCTTCTCCTTTAGGTGTAGATAGACTGCTG
The DNA here is from genome assembly GCF_029633865.1 of Lampris incognitus. Classification (NCBI taxonomy): domain Eukaryota; kingdom Metazoa; phylum Chordata; class Actinopteri; order Lampriformes; family Lampridae; genus Lampris; species Lampris incognitus. The sequence continues at coordinate 15,408,651 of NC_079215.1, read as the reverse complement.
AGTCTTGTCCTGAGGAGTTTGGCCTTCTGTGTTGGGCCATCCGTTTGTGTAGTGGTTGTTTGGTTTGTTAACAAACACCGCATCCCGGTATACTTAAAACCCAGCAACACACTCCGACAAAATCTGGTTCATCCCAAAGACCGTGTACCACACACCCAGAAAAGCAATCTGGTGTATGCTGTACAATGCAATGAGGATTGCACTGACCTATACATAGGAGAAACCAGCTTGGTCTAGTCAGAAAGGCACAAACTGATGAAGCCTCTTGGATGAGAGGCGAAACGTCTTCACGGATATATAAACAAGTCCAGTTGCACTTGATTCAATTCCTTTGGATTTGGTCTTTAAACTTTGTTTTTTGGGGGGGGGGGTTGTTTATTTATTATCTGCTCTAGCTTTTTCGACTTGGTCTAAAATTATGGGGTCTTCTTGGGGGAAGACCTACAAAGCCCCTGCCAAATACGTGCACCTAAGTCTTCCACAAACCCAGGGAAAATACTCAAATGTTAAGCTATTCTAACGTGCATGAATACGGACCGGCGTGGAATGCTCGTGGATGTGCGCTGCTTCTGAAAAAAAAAATTCTAGGGGAAACACTTACCTGTGTTGGCTGCAGTGCTTATTCTACTGAATATACCATGACAATCCTAGCAATAGGCCCAGTATTGCTTGGCTTAAGGTGCCGTTGAGGTTGGCACTGGGTTTTGAAAAAGGGCTATGGAGCACAGTATCGCAAATGCCAGGGCCGTGTTTTCAGGGGCGTGGCCAGGGGGGCCACGGCCCCCATTGGTCAGAGCACGACCCCCCACCCCCGCCCCCCTTCCCCTGTCCCGAGTGGGTAAAACAAAAGAAAAAATGCCTGCACGGAAACAGTCAAATGGAAGCTGAAATACATGCATTATTATTATTAGCCTATTATTATTAAGTCTTGTCCTTTGTCACTAAAGTTATGAGCCCAATGGGCTATTTTTCAAGGGACCACCCACTGAGCCGCACAGAATGTTCAGTGTATCAACAGCTTGGGACACAGCACGACACTCAAGCGCAGGCACTCTGACAAGCACTTGGAAGCTAGGATACCTTACCAAGGCAACAGGTGAGTTGGTGGTACATGGTACTTGAAATGATTTTTGAATTGATATGGTTATATAAAGTTATTTCCACACTTAATTTAATGTCCTAGAATGTGTCGACACTGTGGAAAATGAGCAGAGTGAGCTGAGTTTAGTTGGGCTGCAGTTAGCTTTGCAAGCTTGCAAGATAGCTAACCTCTGACTAGCAAGCTAATGGTGAATTTCCAGGTGATATCACGTACAATAGCACATACTGTCACTAATTTCCACTTGGTTAATGTTACGTAAAACTTTTCTTAAAAGATGACGCAATGAAAAGGATAATAGGGGGAGAGCGGAAAATTGATGCATTTTTTGCCAGCAACAGAAGAAGTGAGGCAACAAGTACAGCAGAAAATGATAGGGGAGCAAAGAAAACGTCTCATGTTAACGAGAGAGATAAAGTGTCAGCTGCAGTCAAAGAAACGGAAGGAGCAAGTGGAGGCTTTACTACAGATGCAGAAAGGGAAGGAGCCAGTGAGATGTCATCTACAGACACAGACTGGTCAGGAGCAAGAGACCCGTTATTAGCAGAGAGAGAGCATGAGGGGGAGAAGAGTGAGTCTGGAAGAGAGCACATGCAGCCAGAGACGAATGAAGGCACACGTGATAGAGGTTGTCCTCCAGGTACGTGCTTAATCAGAGTAGCCTAAGCTGTGCAGTGTGCAAATCATTGATCTGGATCACATGTGTCAAACTCAAGGCCCAAATTATTTTTGCATAAATTCCATGATATTATATACCAATACATCACATACTACATCTGAATAGGGGAAGAAAAACATGCACAATTTAAGCCAGGGATTTTTTTTTTTTACCCAGCCCTAGACTTGGACCCAGTTTTTAATTTTGGCCCAATGCTTGTTTGAGTTTGACACCCCTGAAATGGTTTTTAAGACATCTATGGTGCAAATATCTGAAAGTTGATGTGTTTTTCAAGAGCACATCACAATGGGAAATTAAACCAAGCAGTGGTATAACATAGGCCATTTAACTATAATAAAAGTGTATGTTTAATCAATCTGTAAAATGTTAATGATTGCATGTTTAATCTTAAAAAAGCAATATAAAACAAAATCTAATTGAAAGTGGGTAGCATTTATGTTAATAGTTGATACTAATGGAATTCTTTGGTGTGCTACAGACATTTCAAAGTCCAAGGGTGAAGCTCCAGCACAACCTCAACTTAAGCATTTCCCCAAGACACTCCAGGGAGCCCGAAACAGGAGCTTCAAGAGTTAGTGGTATTCAGTCCACCCCTGGTTAGAATACTCCATAAGTGCAGACTCTGCCTTCTGTTATGCTTGAAAGCATTTCAGTTTACCTGGCCAGGTAGAGTCAACATTTACATCAGGTTCAGGTTTCAAAAACTGGAAGAAATCTACTTATACAGATGGAGGGTTTGCTGCACATAGCAGATCTGAGCATCATAAGAATGCTATGCTAGCATGGAAAGATTAACAAATGGCAGAAAAAAAATCAGGAATCTCTAATGGGACAATTAAACAAAGAGTACAACAGAATTGCAGAAGAGAGCGGGGGGTACATCAAAACTCTTGCTGAAGTGGTTCTTCATTGTGCAACTGAGAACGTTGCTCTGCGAGGGCATCGTGAATCTGTGGACTCAAGCAGGAAAGGGAACTTCTTGGGTATGTTGAATATCAATGCAAAGCATGACCAAACAGTTTTGAAAAAAATCTATGGTCCCAGAAATGCAAAATATACAAGCCCTGACATACAAAATGAGATTTTGTCATGCTTGGCAGAGATGGTGCACACATCAATAATAAGAGAGGTCAAAGAAAGTGATGCCTTTAGCATACTTGTGGATGAGACGAAAGACAAAAAAAAATGGAACAAATGTCTTTTGTTTTGAGATACTATTACAATGGTGAGATCCATGAAAGTTTTTTGCACTTTGAGCAAGCAGAGAAGCTAGATGCAGAGAGCTTGACAAAAAAAAATCATTCACCAAGCGTATGACGGGGCTGCTGTTATGAGTGGGAAACATAGCGGTGTGCAGGCACGGATCAAGGAGGTAGCAAAGATGGCTTTCTATGTACACTGTAATGCCCATTGCCTCAATCTGGTACTTGTGGACACAGTGAAAGGAATACCAGAGGCTGAATGCTTCTTTTCCTTACTGCAAAAGCTGTACATCTTCATGTCTGGATCGGCGGTGCATCCCAGATGGTTACAGGTGCAACGGCACATGTACCCAGGTGCACCCAGAGAGGTGCAAGTGTTGAGTGACACACGGTGGGCTTCCAGATATTATGCCTGCCGTAATTTGTGGGATAGGTTGCAGGCTGTAGTGCGTGTGCTTGAGGAACTGGGTGATGAGAACAGTGGTGACAGGTCAATAGGTGCCAGGGGCCTTTTGCCTCAAATTGATCTGTAATTCATTGTATTTCTTGCCATATTTAAGAAACTTTAGGGAGATGCAAAATTACTGTCAGAGTTGCTCCAGTCTTCATCACTTGATTTGGCCAGAGCAGTAGATCTTGTGGAGGCACTAATTAGTACTTTTGAATCTTATAAGAGTCAGCAGATGTTTGATGATTTGTGGAATACTGTTTTGGATGTTGCTAAACAATGTGATATCTGTACAGACACTGCTCCAAAACGAAAGAGAGCACTTAGTTCAAAGCTAGAGGCACACCATGTTATGTCTACTGTGGGCAGCCACGCAACAGACAATAGCAAAGACTATTTCAGGGCAGGAATCTTCTACCAGGTTTTGGACAGTATGCTCAGTGAGCTCAGGGACAGATTTTCACCTCAAAATTGTGACATAATGATCGGGGTACAAGCTTTGTATCCTAACAGCAAAACCTTTTGTGACAGGGAAAGCTTATTTGCATTTGCCAAGATATATGAATGTGACCTTGAAGACCTAGAGCATGAGCTCTACCAAGCCAAAAGAGTTTTAGAGTGAAAGGTCCAACAAGGGATGCAGAGGCTGTCTACAATATTGTAGACTTGGTAGGTTTTATTGAACCATACAAGGAAGTTTTCCATGCTTTCATCAGGCTTTGCAAAATTGTGCTGGCAATACCCATCAGCACAGCTGCCTGTGAGCACAGCTTTTCCTGCCTGAAACTCATTAAACTCACCTCAGAACTACCATGGGAGAGGATAGGCTCAGTGATCTCGGGGTGTTGAGCATAGAATACAGGAGGGCAGTGACTTTAAATTTAGACAAGTTTGTGGATAAGTTTGCAAGAAATCACCACAACTGGAGAATACAGCGGTTGTAAACTGTGTTGTAACTGAGGTTAAAGGTCGTATCAGCGATAGCTGCTGGATATTGTGTTTGTTTATGTTTGTTTTTATGTTTAAATAATTTCATATTTCACCTGAGGACCCAGCAACAAGACATGCAAGAGAGACAGGCAGCTCACCCCTACATTCAGTATTATTTGAAAAAAAAGAATCCACACAATGTTTTGTTGTCGTTATGTGGAGCTAGGCCTACCTGTCCCACATGTTTTGAGTGCAGTTTACGACGCCTGGGCTGCATAAAACGACCAGATTTTTCTTTTTACAGCGCACGTAGGGAATGTAGAGCTAGCAGATCATGAGGAGATATTAGCTGAACATTATAAAAAGTGTGACGTGTTTACAAGACGCCCAGGATTTCTGATACAACCTTTAAACTGGACCGACTCTTGTCTGTGAACTATTTGGGTTTATGTGAGGTGACGTAGAGAGTGTAAATGCCATATCTGCTCACTGCACCTGTATGTATATGGGCTTTTTGGAAAGGTGTGGATGAAAGTGAAATTCTTGGTACCTAAATGTGTGTGTGTGTCTCTCTCTCTCTCTGTCTCTCTCTGTGTCTGTGTGTGTGTCTGTGTGCGTGTTATGAACTGTGTAGTGTACCATTTAGAGAATTTTGAGTTTGAATTGCTTGAATTTGAATTGTTTTGAGTTTGAGTTGTATTTTGAGTTTGAGTTTGAATTGAATGCTGTTTATCACCAATAAACGGAAATGACAAGGATCAAGTATCAAGGATTTTTATTTGTCACATACATAGAAATACTAATGCTAAACATGTAGTGACATTGCATTTTGGATGTTCAACTTTTCCTCTGCAGTGGTGAAAGAAAGAAAGATCAAGAAAGAATTTAATGAGGAGTAAAAAGTGCAGTGTGTGTAAATCTGAGTGTAAAAGCAAGAGTGTGTAAGTGCAGCATGGCAAGTCCAAGTGACGTAGTTTATTTAGTTGTGTGTGTTCAGGATATGGACATGTTGGCTTCATTGTGTACATTTTCCCTTCATGCAGTTGAAATTGCAATTGAAATACTAAATGACATTTCTGTCTTCGGTCTTTACACTTTACAATACTTAAACCATACCCACTGCAATTAACACTCGTGCATGGGACATGTAGATTAGATGAATGATACCATTCCATACCCTTTGGCAATACACAATCCATGGCATTGTTAAAAGGGCTATCGTAATCTTCGAAAGTAGTTTTAAAATATTAGTTTTGACAAGTGCCACCCTAATTAAATGGCTGGCCCAAGCGCACCCCCCTAGTAAAAAAGTCCTGGCTACGCCCTTGCGTGTTTTGATCCCAGTCCATCACCAAATATAGTCCATTGTAAACTTCCATGCAATGAAAAAAGTCGTCGATTCGATCAAATAAGGCATTGACATGCTGATAACTTCGTACTGAGGAGACCATATATTTAAATGGACTTTTAAAATAATCGTCTACATGCCCCAAGCACCACATGCCCAAGGCTGGATTACGGACCAGGCATGCTGAGCGAGTGCCCTGGGGCCCCGGACCATGAGGGGCCCCAAAAGGTCAGTGGTATTGTGTTCACGTATAGTAGGGATCCCCATCATACCCTACAAGGGATGTTTGTTCCAACCTGCCCAAGCTAGTCTCTACTGATGTGGGGGCCTCAAACTACAGTTTCTATTGATGTGGGGTCCAAGCTACAGCTTCAATTGATGTGGGGTCCAAGCTACAAAGTCTCTATTGATGCGGGGCCCCTAGCTACAGTCTCTGCTGATGTAGGGCCCCAAGCTACAAAGTCTCTATTGATGCTGTGAGCTGCTATTCTCATCTCTGTTTGTTTTGTGATTCAAAATTGTGTTGTACTTTGTAGTCACCATCCAAATCCCATGCAGATTGGCATAGCGTCGACTACCGTGTTGGGTATTTGCATTAGTTTTACATTTAACAATGTTTAGTATTGTTTGCGTAGCCTATGTGCCCCGGGTCCCTTGGTGGGTTAATCCGGCCATGCATATGCCATCATCCCACCTCATCATCGAAAAATAAAATAAAATGAGAAAATATGCTTAGCCAAATCAAAAAGTCATTGTCAAGTAGTTGGTTAACAAATGGAATGAGTCTGGTTGTCAGATAAAATAAACCAAACACGGGGCGTCCGGGTAGCGTAGCAGTCTATTCTGTTGCCTACCAACACGGGAATCGTTGGTTTGAATCCCCGTGCTACCTCTGGTCTGGTAGGGCGTCCCTACAGACACAATTGGCCGTGTCTGCGGGAAGGAAGCCGGACGTGGGTATGTGTCCAGGTCGCTGCACTAGCGCATCCTCTGGTCGGTTGGGGCACCTGTTCGGGGGGACTGGGGGGAATAGCGTGGTCCTCCCACGCGCTATGTCCCCCTGGTGAAACTCCTCACTGTCAGGTGAAAAGAAGCGGCTGGCGACACCACATGTATCGAAGGAGGCATTCGTAGGCTGCAGCCCTCCTCGGATCAGTAGAGGGGGTGGAGCAGCGACCGGGGGTGGGAAGAGTGGGACAATTGGCCAGATACAATTGTAGAGAAAGGTGTGTGTGTGGGGGGGGGGGGAATAAATAAATAACGTGATTTTAACATAGTGACTTTACCGGATAAATGACTTTAACCAAAGCCTTTCGGCTACTTGGGCTACATCTCCCGGTTTTGCCTAAAAACTGATAAAGGTCAGACTGCTGGCTTTCAATAGTGACTTGCTTGCATTCAGTCACGTTCACAAGTTAATTAGCCTACATAGGGGAAATAAAGCATCGGACAAGTTGGACGAGAGTTTATGTTGCGCGGGAGGGTCATCTATATGTGTATTTTTGACAGCACTAAACTGTTTTTGTTGGGGAGAAATATGGGGAAAATACAAACTATATGCGTTTTTGTTTTTTACGTCTGTCCATTTACATGAGCACCCACAAACATTTCACTCCTACCCAAAACGACCATGGGCGGTCAAAATGGCCGCCCATGGTTTTTAAACTCTATATTCTGTCAAGATAAATACCCAATTGAGATATTAATGCTTTACATATGTTAGTTTGTCTGTTATGAAGCTGACACAAAAATTAACATTTTAACAACTTTTAATACTATTTTTCAAACAACTTAAACTTCAGAGAGACATGGTCGAACTTGAATAGCAAAATTGAAAAAGTGAAAATATTACCTGAAAAACAAAATGGAAAACACATATTGCTAATCTAACAAACGTAACATGGCCTACGAAACGTGAAATGTAAAACAAAAAAAGAACTGAAAATAAATGTTAAAACAGTCCCAAATGACAACCGGAATTTAAAAACTACTAGAACGACTGTGGGCGGTCATTTTGACTGCCGCGGCCCCCCCTTTCTCTCCAACTGTATCCGACCAATTACCCCATTCTTTCGAGCCGTCCCGGTCGCTGCTCCACCCCCTCTGCTGATCCGGGGAAGGCTGAAGACTACCACACGCCTTCTCTGATACATGTGGAGTCGCCAGCTACTTCTTTTCACCTGACAGTGAGGAGTTTCACCAGGGGGACGTAGCGTGTGGGAGGATCACGCTATTCCCCCCAGTGCCCCCTCCCCCAGAACAGGCGCCCCGACCGATCAGAGGCGCAAGTGCAGCGACCAGGACACATCCACGTCCGGTTTCCCATCCGCAGACACAGCCACAGCCAATTGTGTCTGCAGAGACGCCCGACCAAGCCAGAGGTAACATGGGGATTCGAACCGGCGATCGCAGTGTTGGTAGGCAACGGAATGGAACCGCTTCGCTACCCGCCCGACTGACGCGGTTTTTAAACTCTTTATATTCTGTCAAGCTAAATACCCAATTGAGATATGAATGCTTTACATATGTTAGTTTGTCTGTTATGAAGCTGACACAAAAATTAACATTTTAACAACTTTGAATACTATTTTTCAAACAATTTAAAATGGCCGCTGTCCAATGCTGTAAATATTTCAACGCCTCGGTGGTAGTCATGGTGCGTATAGCCAGCGCATTCTTAGTGCCGGTCCCAAGCCCGGATAAATTGGGAGGGTTGCTTCAGGAAGGGCATCCGGCGTAAAATCTATACCAAATCACATATGCGGTTCATAAATCAGATTTGCATACCGAATCGGTTGAGGCCTGGGTTACCAACGACCGCCACCGGTTGGCCAGCAGGGTGCCGGTGGAACCTATGCTACTGTTGAGCGAAGGAGGAGAGGGGGAAGGCATAGGCAGAGGCAGTGGGAGAGGAGGGAGGGTGAGAGTGTGGAGGTGTCTCGGACCCTGGCTCACGAACATCGTCTTTTTTAAAATGCCGACTACAAATGCGGGTATGGTGGCTAATGGTGACGTTGTCCCTCCGGATAGCGACAGTCCATTTTCACCTGGTTTCTGCATCGGAGGAAAACGTTTGAAAACTAAATACTTTGATGTACTCACTGGAGGCTTGGCACAAAGGCACACACCAATGTTCAGCTGTCGTGCTATCGGTACACTGAAACTTAAACTTCTTTTTCTGAGACGGCGTCGCCATTTGACAAAACTCATACGAACGAGACGGATAGCGGAGCGGAAGTGAACAAGCTGGCAGAGATTTTACCGGACGTAGGTTAGCGCCACTGTGTGCATAGGTCATTACACATAGCATGTCTGTACTGTCTGTATATTTGAATGTTTGTCAATAAAAAAAAATTGCACGTAGCATAAAACATTTACGCCGTGAGTAATACGCATGACTCAGTCAGCACCCAAACTGTCTTCTATCAGGAGGCAGGAACTCAAAAGTAGGAACTATGGACTGCTTTTACGTTTCACCTCGAACACTATTTCAAGTCGTACCCACCCTGATCTTCTCGTTGGCGTTGTCCTGTCTCGCTGTGGGTACTGTTCCAACTGTGTCTTTTTGACCAAAAAAATATTTAAAAGACGTGTACAACATATTAGCAACCATCTCGCGTTGTTTCTGTGGTGATGGGAAGGGTTGCTATCTTGTTTCTTTTGTTGAGACGGTTGTCTGTCAATTTTGTCCGACTCAGCTAACCCTAGTTATCGGCATGACTAATTCCTCCTAGTACAACTGTCAACGGTTTGTACAGAGAAGCTAAACGTATTACCTTACTACACTAAATAAAAAGGCTTGTCATGTATTATCGTTTGTTGTCAGTGCTAAAAATGCTTTGGTGGTTAGATTTAATGTTGCCATCGGTTCAAACAAGAGGCAGGTTAATTACTTAGTGAAAGCTGTGCTGATGTTAAATCCAACTGCTAAGTTAGCTTGCTCGATGATAGCCAATCTTGTGGGCTTGTTCCGATTTGCAGGCCAAGTAACAGTACCTTAGAAGAGACAGTTACATTCGTAATGCCCAAAAAGAAAACTGGTGCCCGGAAAAAAGCCGAGAGTCGTAAAGAACGAGAGAAACAGAGTCGAGCCAACCGGGACAATGTTGATGTCGCCAAACATCCCTGCAATTCTGCAATGGTGGGTTTAAAAAAAAGCAATATGGAACTCCAGTTATAGTATATAGTATAGTATTGTTGGAATCGAATATAATTTTAAGTTCTTTTGCCATATGACAACTAGACATCAAGACCCACAAAATATTAGCAATTGATAACATGTATAACATGTTCCTATATGATACTATCCATGCTCTGTGTTAATCGTTCTGATTATTGTGCTATCTATTGATTTGCAGGAGTGTGACAAATGTCAGAGGTAAGTAAAATAGTCTTCTCAGCATTTTTTCCAAATACATGTTGATGGATATTGAGTAATGAGTTGACTGATTCGTCTAATTACCCCCCCCCCTCATCCAATTTCACCACTTTGTAGAAGGCAGAAGAACAGAGCTTTCTGCTACTTCTGTGCTTCAGTGCAGAAGCTGCCCATGTGTGCCCAGTGTGGTAAGTTATAAGTGACTGGAATGCTTGTCATGGAATGTAGACATACTTTTCTCAAGCATTTTATGCCATTTCTTATAGTTGCACATCAAGCACTTCTCTACATTCAAATTTCATTATGTTTACTTGGAGTTAAGCGTTGGCTTATGTTGAGCGCAAACATTTTGATTTAACGTTTTTGTGTGATTTCTTGTGGTTCTGTTGAAAGGCAAAACCAAATGCATGAAGTCATCAGACTGTGTCGTGAAGCACCCTGGGTTCCACAGCACTGGAATGGGCATGGTGGTAAGACATTCACATGTTTGGGCTGATACAGTTGTATTATAAAGATGAGTCGTGTGTATTCAACACAGTTATCAGGTTATAGATATTTACTTACTTCGGGTCAATAAACTCATTACACCTGTGATGAGGAATGGATTCTGAATGAGCAGGAGGAGGTGCTGCCTTAGGCTGAAGCTGTTAAACTTTTTACTGAAGTTTCCAAGCTTGTCCATAAAGTCAACATGAGGAGGACCCTCTCTCTCACACTGCATCTGCACTTTTGGGAAGTGTTCACAGTCTCCTTGGAGATCTTCCTTGAACACTTCCCGTTTCCTCTGGAAGGAGTGGACAGCTGTTATCAGATCACAAACTTAATTGTTCTTGCCATGCAGCTTTACATTGAGTTCATTAAGATGTGATGTGATGTCTACCAAAAAAAAAGCAAAAACATCCATTTTGCATTCATCTTGCAAAAAAAGGGAAAATTGTGTTGCCTTCTGACTCTGGAGCTCCCCTAAGGAAGCTGCTATCTCTTTTTGGATAGGCCAAAAGCGCTCAAACACCATGCCTTTTCTGAGCCATCATACATTGTTGTGCAGTAGTAGATTATTTGCATTTGCATCCACTTCTTTCAGGAACTCGCTCAGCAGGCAGTGCTGATGAGATGAGGATGCTCTGAGGAAGTTAATGAGTTTAATCATTGTGTTCATTACTTCAGCGTACTCGTCTGATAGAATGGCACACAGAATAGTCTGATGGATGATACAGAAAGATACAAGATACAATAATAAACTTTATTTATAAAGCACCTATAAAAACAGTTTACAAAGTGCTTGACAGACACAGCAAAAGCAGAATCCCCAGAAAGAAACATAACAGACAGCAAAATAGTAAGGCCAAACAAAAGCAAGACAGAATTAAGGTAAAATCAAGATAAAGTTAAAACAAGAAGACAAAAGATGTAAAAAACACAGTAGAGAGAAAAAAGAAGGGTGTTGAAAGATAAAGATGATAAAAGAGATAAAAAGGCAGTCAAAAAACAAATATTTAAAAAATATAAATAAATACAATTAAAAGAATAAAAGCAATAAAAAGACAACATCACATAAAAGCAAGTATATAGAAATAGGTTATAAGAAGTGATTTAAAAGAAGTCATTGATTCGGCAGGTCTTATCTCTTCAGGCAGGCCACTCTAAAGCCCAGGGGCCCTGACAGCAAAAGCACGGTCACCTTTATACTTAAGTCTCAACTTTGGAACAGTCAGAAGGGCCCTACCTGAAAATCTAATGGTGTGAACTGGCTCATATGGGGTCAGCATTTCTAATATGTTGCTTGGGGCCAGGCCCAGACCTGCTTTAAGTGATCAGTAAAATCAGTTCTAAAATGAACAGGGAGCCAAAGGAGGGAGGCCAGGATTGGGGTGATTTCATGTGATGTCATGTGTTAAAACCAGTAAGAAGCCGAGCTGCTGCATTCTGAACTAGTTGGAGGTGAGAGAGTGACTTTTGGTTTATGCCAGAAAGGAGGGAGTTACAGTATTCAAGTCTAGAGAAAATTAGAGCATGAATGGCTTTTTTTTCCAGGTGAGTCTGAGAGCATCGGCTTAATTCTGGAAATGGTTCTTGTTTGAAAGAAGCAGGACTGGACAATTTTTTAAATTGTGGTTCAAAGCTTAAATCTGAGTCATATATTACCCCCAAATTTCTTGCAACGGACTTTACATCAGCAGACAAGGGACCAAGGCCACTCTCAATGAGACTGCTGGGGTTTGGGGGACTGAACAATATGATTTCTGATTGAGTCATTGAATTGAAGATAATTTTTAATAATAATGATTACTAGAATAATAAATAAATGATAATTTACAAGATCAGGGTTGTCCTATTTCATCCGTGCCACCACTCCTCTCTTCCTACCATGGTGGGGGCTCCATCTGTGGTGACTTGAGACTACCTGTTTCAGATCTACCCGCTCTTTCTCAGCATCTCCTTCATGGCCTCGTATGTGTGTGTCTCAAGTGGAGTTATACCTAACAGGTCCTCACAGAGCTCTTTCTTCTCTGTGGAAATATCTGACTTAGACCAAAAGCTGGGCATAATCAGTTACATTTGTGGATTCATTAATAGCTAAAGATAGAGTACATACAGCACTCTGTATAGCTGCATCAAGCAGTACCAGCACATCCTCTGTTAATACTTCAGCCTTTTTTTTTTGTTGCTGTCAAAGCTGACATGGGGATTTGCTTGATCTTTTCACCCAACTCATCTTTTTATTTACTGTCAAGTAGTCACAGCAATAGCATTCATGCACTCCCTTACCACTGCCCCATCAGTAAGTGGCTTTTTGCGTTGGCCAAAATTCCATGCGGCTTCCGGGGAACAGTCATTTGCACATTGCTGGGCTGTAAATGAATGGGAAAGGATTCGGGCAGACCGGTCATATTGGGCTCTAGTGCCACTGTTTTGCGTGCCCTCACCTCTGACTTCTGCGTGTATGTTTGTTCCAAAAACTTGTTTAGTTTCGTAGTGGCGCTTCACATTGCCACTATTTACTATTGCCCCGTGTTCCGAGCATATTAGACAGAGAGGTTTGAAACTCGTTGCGGGTAGAATGGAGACATAATGCTCTGTCCATTCGTCTTTGAATTCTCGATTTTCTGCATCCACTTTTTTTTACTTTGCAGCAAGCCGTCCTCTTATCCCTCTCGCACAGTCTAGCTTTAGTGTGTGTGTCACTCTGTCTCGCTGTCTCCCTCTCTCCCCTCCCATGCTCTGTAAACAACCGCTTTGATTGGCTGAGTTCAACCGAGTCATTACCGTAAGAGCTGAAATAGCTGTGCCCAGTGTTTACAGCCACGCCCATGGAAATAAACCCACTCCTTCCTTCCACATTATTATTAATTCTCATTCATTTATCAGAAATGGGTCAGGTCTGCATAGGACCATCGCTGGGTCTGGATCCGGCCCGCAGTCCACCAGGTAGTGATACATCTATTTTGGGAATGGTGCAAATATGAGAAATTAGTTTCACCTGGAGTTGGAAAACAAATGGCCTGTTGCTTTCACAGCCAACCAAAAAAAAAAATGCAGTAAATCTCAAACCTTACATCTATACATCTAAATGTGCATAGTGAATTGCAAAGACCATTACAAATTTTAGTGATGAAGATTTTCACTGGTCTGACATTGAAAACCAAGGCTTTTGCTATGTGGTGCACACCTGCTGTGTTAAGAGCATATCAGTTGGGACATAAAGAATTTGAAGTAGCTTTCAGAAACAGTAGCTTGGTAGATGACATAAGTGGTAGATTTATGTTTAAGAATACCTGTGTTGACAGCCAAAGAACACCGAAACAATTACATGCTATCCTCTGATATCCGTTTCTGTTTGTGGTTGTGTGGAATGATAGAATGGATTCCCTTTTTAATCACACTCAACACTCAGTAGTTTGTTCACCCTGAAATCACTGCCATGACCTCCCAGACATCTTGACAGATATATGGCCCTGTGGGACACAGTCATAGCTTGCACTGAACTCTGACCAGGGCCAAAGTCATATCAATACAAAACCCTTGGGTGACCCTACCTAAGGAACACTTAAGTTGAGAGCAGCTGAGAAAGATCAGGTCCTTCACCTCCTCTGAATAACCTCATGCAACAGGTGCAATGCAATATTAGGACGCCATGCTCATAAATCCTTTATGTGGCGGGTCTTCTGTAAGAGCTGCACAGCCACAACGTTCTATATGACAATGGCAAAGGCAGATCAATCAGTTCAGCTGAGACCAGTGTCAATAAAATCTATATTTACGGACCTAGGAAGAATGTGCACAACTTTGACTTTCAATCTAATTGACCAAGTTCACATTGGTACAGACTACAAGCAGTAAGTGGCCACAACTTTTTTGTCAAAAGATGTAGTAATTATGTTTTATGGGAAAGGCAGTGTTGTAGTTCACTATGTATGGGCTCAGCACGTACTACAAACAGAAGACCAATAACAGTTAAGATTATCAATGCGTGGCAGGCAAGAAAAAATGTAAGGTACCAGGCATTATGTCAAAGCATTGTCTCCCAAAATACCTAGATTCCCTTCAGTGAACAGAGTATTCCAGTTGGTAAGATTTCCATCGTAGGCATTGGCTACTTCAGACAGTCCTTGTGACTGCTCCTTCCCCTGTGTTGATGTGCTATTTCCGTATTTCAGCCAAAGTGCCAAAACAAGACTGTTTGCCTGTCAAATTAATTCCAGTATTGGTAATACTATTAGACTACTACATAAGACAACCTATATTCACACACACACACACACACACACATATATATATATATATATATATATATAATAACTTTGTTAAAAGAAGCACTCAGCGGTATGGAAAGTGCTCAGCAAATGAGCAAAAGAATCCAGTGAGTCAAGTAATTTCTTTATGAGACAGTACAAGCCATTGCTTATGGCATGAAACAGGAGTCAAGTAAATTCTTTATGAAACAGGCTTGTACTGTCTCATAAAGAATTAGAATTTACTTGACTCACTGGATTATATATCTATATATATACACTACCGTTCAAAAGTTTGGGATCACCCAAACAATTTTGTGTTTTCCATGAAAAGTCACACTTATTCACCACCATATGTTGTGAAATGAATAGAAAATAGAGTCAAGACATTGACAAGGTTAGAAATAATGATTTGTATTTGAAATAAGATTTTTTTTACATCAAACTTTGCTTTCATCAAAGAATCCTCCATTTGCAGCAATTACAGCATTGCAGACCTTTGGCATTCTAGCTGTTAATTTGTTGAGGTAATCTGGAGAAATTGCACCCCACGCTTCCAGAAGCAGCTCCCACAAGTTGGATTGGTTGGATGGGCACTTCTTGCGTACCATACGGTCAAGCTGCTCCCACAACAGCTCAATGGGGTTCAGATCTGGTGACTGCGCTGGCCACTCCATTACCGATAGAATACCAGCTGCCTGCTTCTGCTCTAAATAGTTCTTGCACAATTTGGAGGTGTGTTTAGGGTCATTGTCCTGTTGTAGGATGAAATTGGCTCCAATCAAGCGCTGTCCACTGGGTATGGCATGGCGTTGCAAAATGGAGTGATAGCCTTCCTTATTCAGAATCCCTTTTACCCTGTACAAATCTCCCACCTTACCAGCACCAAAGCAACCCCAGACCATCACATTACCTCCACCATGCTTAACAGATGGCGTCAGGCATTCTTCCAGCATCTTTTCATTTGTTCTGCGTCTCACAAACGTTCTTCTTTGTGATCCAAACACCTCAAACTTGGATTCATCCGTCCACAACACTTTTTTCCAGTCTTCCTCTGTCCAATGTCTGTGTTCTTTTGCCCATCTTAATCTTTTTCTTTTATTGGTCAGTCTCAGATATGGCTTTTTCTTTGCCACTCTGCCCTGAAGCCCAGAATCCCGCAGCCGCCTCTTCACTGTAGATGTTGACACTGGTGTTTTGCGGGTACTATTTAATGAAGATGCCAGTTGGGGACCTGTGAGGCGTCTGTTTCTCAAACTAGAGACTCTAATGTACTTATCTTCTTGCTCAGTTGTGCAACGCGGCCTCCCACTTCTTTTTCTACTCTGGTTAGAGCCTGTTTGTGCTGTCCTCTGAAGGGAGTAGTACACACCGGTGTAGGAAATCTTCAATTTCTTAGCAATTTCTCGCATGGAATAGCCTTCATTTCTAAGAACAAGAATAGACTGTCGAGTTTCAGATGAAAGTTCTCTTTTTCTGGCCATTTTGAGCGTTTAATTGACCCCACAAATGTGATGCTCCAGAAACTCAATCTGCTCAAAGGAAGGTCAGTTTTGTAGCTTCTGTAACGAGCTAAACTGTTTTCAGATGTGTGAACATGATTGCACAAGGGTTTTCTAATCATCAATTGGCCTTCTGAGCCAATGAGCAAACACATTGTACCATTAGAACACTGGAGTGATAGTTGCTTGAAATGGGCCTCTATACACCTTTGTAGATATTGCACCAAAAACCAGACATTTGCAGCTAGAATAGTCATTTACCATATTAGCAATGTATAGAGTGTATTTCTTTAAAGTTAAGACTAGTTTAAAGTTATCTTCATTGAAAAGTACAGTGCTTTTCCTTCAAAAATATGGACATTTCAATGTGATCCCAAACTTTTGAACGGTAGTGTATATATATATATATATATAGATGTAGGTACATCTATCTTATGGTACATGCAGCTAGAAAAGCGCAATATAAAATGCAGCTTGATTGATTGATTGATTGATTGATTGATTGATTGATTGATTGATTGATCTATGCTACATCTATCTTAATATTCCACTCCTCATTTGCTGAGCACTTTTATCAACAACACCATTGATGGTTTCCAGAAAAAAAAACGCTATATATATATACTCTGAAGATGCTTGATGTGATTAAGTAGACCTCTATATGTTAGTTGTGATGTTCTTGATGTTTAAAAGGTGAATGGTGAAATGTTTTTTTGTATCTTTATCGCAATGCAAATTTATTTGTGGATGCTAAACCTAAATGTCACATATTGGTTGTGTAAATGAGATACAACTACGTCAAAGATATATCCAAAATACACATTTTATATTCTAAGGACAAATATGTCTGGGTGTGTTGTCCATGTCGTCATACTGAGCTGATGAAGAGTGGGTTAAATTAAGTAGAAAGATCGCCGTTCAGTGGGGCTATGACATTTTTTGACATTTTGACTATATTCTTTAAAGCGTTGACTTTTTCTCAACATATTTATCAGATCATGCATTTTTTATTCATTTATTTCTTTAATCAGTAAAACTCCTTACGTTATTGTATGTAGGCGTTAAGGGCTCTGTATTACACAGAAGATGTACTTGTATTAAATCAACATATAAGTTGTTGGAAAAAAGACAAAACTGGTACTGATGCCTTGTTTCTTTTTTAATTCCGTTCTCTATCACAAGGGGGCAGTGTGTGACTTCTGTGAAGCATGGGTGTGCCATGGCAGGAAATGCTTGAGCACCCATGCGTGCATGTGTCCACTGACTGATGCAGACTGCATTGAATGTGAACGCTCTGTCTGGGACCATGGTAAGACCCGCCGTTAGGTGAAATTTCTCCCATTAACAGCTGTTGTATCTGATATGAACCTACTGATTCCTTCTTTGCCTCCTAAAAAGGGGGGCGAATATTTCGCTGTTCCTTCTGTCAGAACTTCTTGTGTGAGGATGATCAGTTTGAACACCAAGCGAGCTGCCAGGTGCTTGAAGCAGAAACATTCAAATGTGAGTCAGCTAGCCTGCTTGTTGAATCTTGCTAATTGTTATTCTAGTATTTTGTGGCTTCGTAGATTTTTTTTCCTGAAGTGCAGTAAAGATGTTTATATTTACAAAGTACAATATTTTGCACTTTCACATGTTTCAGGTGTGTCCTGCAACAGACTGGGGCAACACTCCTGCCTGCGTTGCAAGGTAAGGAGAATTAGATGGCTTTGTTCCCAAAAAACAAAAGCAAAACCTCAGACCTGAGCCTGCTAATTAACCTTTGGGATTTTATGCAATTCTGCATTCTTAAATTAATGACTCATGAATGACTGTATTTCTGTAGTGCCTTTGTAGTTCTAGGACACAGAATGCTTTACACTGTAATGACTCACCATAAATGTGACACATCGTGTTATAAGCGGCTCCAGTGGGAGTTGAATCTCTAACCTTGACAGTACTGGTGCCATGCTCAAGGCATATGCTGCCATAACACCATTCTTAATACAAGCACCTACAATATGTATGAAAAACATGGTTGTAGTGCTTAGCTGCATTGAGGTGGCAAATGTATTGCCTGTCACGGTGGGGGCAGGAGTTGAGGACCTAAATGCAGACATGGTAACAGTTGAAACAAAAGGTTTACCAGTAGGAAACATGAGGGTATCACGACGAGAACATGGTAGAGATATGGTAACGTTGTGATGACACGGCACAGATGTGGAACGCTCTGACAAACCAATAAACTAAACAGCCAAACTGAAATACAGAGACACTGAATTTAATAATCAACAGCTTTGGGATAAGGTGAGAGGTGAAAATTGGACAGGACTCAGGATTGGGATGGTGTTGTCAGAGCAGGACAAGACATGGGACATGGAAACCGGGGCTA
This sequence comes from Lampris incognitus, assembly GCF_029633865.1. Taxonomy (NCBI): domain Eukaryota; kingdom Metazoa; phylum Chordata; class Actinopteri; order Lampriformes; family Lampridae; genus Lampris; species Lampris incognitus. Next base: position 15,389,961 of record NC_079215.1, on the reverse strand, counting down.
GAGTGGCCGGAACCTGGAGCGGCCATGACAGTGCCAGGGGAAAAAAGGGAATAGGTGAATTTGAATACCAGGACCACTTCAGTTGTATGCTTTCTGGAACAAAGACATCAGGAAATTTCCCCTGCTGACCCTATTAAAAATCACAAATGGAAAAAAAACCCTCGCATATTTTGATCGATTGCTGACATTTTGAGGTGTCTTTATGTTGTCCGGATCCAAATCTGGTGGTTGAGAGAGCTTGGCTCACCTGTTGGTGCACAATCAGGACATTGATTATTTATGTGGTCTAAGGGGAAGACATTAGATTACTACGGTGGAGCTGATTGTAGAATTCACCTGTCTTAGCGGTGCAAGTTGCCAGTCTCGGACACAAACTGCCACTTTACACTCAGCTGAGCTTACTTGGGAGCCATTAAGAGGGAGAAGTATAGGGTGCCCCCGTAACTGAATGGGTACAGCATATACCAGATGGTTGCAACCGTCACCGATTCGAATCCAGCTGGTGACCTCTGCTGCATGTCATACCCTTCTCTCTCCCCCCATTTCCTGTCTGTCTTCACTATTGCTGCCTAATAAGAAGTAAAGAGAAGTAAGCTGAAGTCAGCAGAAACAGCGAGGTGTCAGAATGCTGCAATGGGTTGTTCTTTTGGTTGTGTCAGTTACGTTTGTTGATGTTGGCACAGTTTCTAACAGGTCCCCCGGTTTACCAATGTTGTGTTTGTTAGGCTGCCTGAAAGGACCAAAATCCATAGGCAAAGTCAAATTCATTGAACCCCCTGGCAATGCATTTTCAATCTGGAGAGGGCTTTTATCTGAAATCTGTGCAATAACCCATTTGTTAAACATCTTTCCTAGACTTGTTATTGTGATGACCATGCCAGAAGTAAGGTATTCAAACATGAGAAAGGCAAACCACCACCATGTCCTAAGTGTGGTCATGAAACCCAGGAAACCAAAGACCTCAGCATGTCAAGTAAGTTCCCCATAAGTCGGCTCGAATAACTAGTTTTGCCTATTCAAGATAAGCAACCAAAAGGAGCAAAATGTAACAACTTAAACCAGTAGTTCTTGGTTTAGTTCTGCATGGGCATCCAAATTTTTAACCTTTCAAATAAAATTTGACCAAATACTTGGACAACACCTGCCTAGAATACTCTCGAGCTATTATTGAGAGATTAACCAAGAATAATATAAAAGACAAAGTTAATGAATAGTATTAAAAGCTCAGTTGGGAAAAAAAACTCCAACTTATTTAGAATGTCAGCGCACTTAGTCAGAATGTAGTTTATTTCTACTGATTACTTTTATTCCTGCAACCCTGAATTGGATAAAGCAAGTGTAAATGAGACCTTTTTAAATTCTTCTTATTTTTCTTATTTTTTTAACATGAAGGGAAATATGACTAACTTAAAACTCAAGCTAAAATGTATCACTGATTTTTGAGTAAGGTCTTTTGTCTGTGTACTGACCTGTAAGATTTTTAGTTCTTGGCATCAGCCTTCCCTGCAGAATTGCAACATAAATCAACCAAGTTGCACACTGACTTAAATATAAAAAGAAGGGAAAACATGAACATCGTCCTGTGGGCCCAGGGACCACAGCCCTGACCGCAGCTGCACTCGAAGAGGTGACACCAAGGGTGGTCTGACAGGACGCGGAAGCAGGGATGGCTAAGCTAACTGCTAGCCCATGCAGATCGGCAGTTCCGATGACACCAAAGGCGGTCTGGTGGCGGCCTCGCCTAGCCTTTGACTGTGTTTTAGTGTCATCGTGTGGAGTGCGGGGAGGTGTGTCGAAGGTATCTGGCTGGGAGAGCTGGCACTGAATCGACTGGGGGACCCTGGTCTGCTGCGTCCTGTATGCCCAAGGACCACGGCCCTGCCCAGTGCGGAGCCAAAAGCAGAAACACCGAGTGCGGTCTGACAGGACGCAGAAGTGGGGCAGACTAAACTAACTGCTAGCCCATGCAGGCCGGCAGTTCCAACAGTCATCCTTTCTGGCATTCGTTCTCTAGACCAGCGTTTCCCAACCCCAGTCCTCGAGGAACCCCTATCCTGCAGATTTTCATCGTAACCTTGCATAGGCAGCCCTGCTTGTACTTACTCAACCAATCATCTCACAGCACTTAATTATGCAAGGTGTGCAACATCTGACATAATTCATTGCTGATTGGTTGAATAACTACCAACAGGTACCTATTCAGGGTTGCAAAAAAAAGAATCTGCAGGATAGGGGTTCCTTGAGGACTGGGTTGGGAAACACTGCTCTAGAAAGTGGAATCTTTGGATTGTGTTCCACTGAGTGGACTGTATTTTTAACTGTGGGTTATTGTTTTCTTTTATTATTTTTTTTGTGCGTTGTTCTCTCTGTTTTTGTATGTTTTTGGTGGTGTTGTTTTGGGAAATTTTGGATGTGTGGTTTTGTCTCTTTTGTCGCAATGCTGCGGGCTTGGGAAACAGAATTTTGTTTCTTGTGTGTATACAAGTACATGAAAGAAATGACAAATTGTTCCTGATTGTTCCTGAACATGAGAAAAACCAACTGAAATGAACTCTTGTGCAAGGCACGGCATTAAGGCCTGAAGGAGTGGCAAAAAATGCAAGTCTAATGCTATAGATGGCAATATAAAATAATTCTAATATTTTGTACACCAAATAACTGCTAACAAACAAGATGACTAAAAATCTTGCGGCAAAGGGTACTAGTAACTGTGACAACCATGTTGAACTAGAACCCGAAATCTTTTTTTTTCTGATAAACTTTTTTATATATCCAAGATAAATAATGATTTACTAATCTCAGAGCATATATAGTTTCCCATTAGCTGACTATGACAAAACTTTAATAGCATGCAGTGTATGCAAAATAAAAAGGTTGGCTTGCTGTAGCAGTATCAAATGATTGCACAACTAATGCAAGTTCACCTGTGTGTTTGTTTTCTGCAGCTCGCACCGTGAAATTTGGCCGACAAAGTGGCACTGATGAGGAAAGTTACGGCTATGGAGCGTCGGGGTACGACTCGTACTGGAAAAATGCAGCATCTGAATGCAGAGAGGAAGGGGAAGACTATGGTGTTGATGACTATGAAGATGATGAGGATGAGGAGGATGATGACGAGGATGATGATGATGAAGAGGGGGAGGAAGAAGAGGACGAAGGAGAGACAGCTGCTGATTCCCTGGCTGGTCTTAAAATGGATGAGACCCGAGCTTGAGGTTTTAAGAGAGAGTAACTCTCTCGCATCTCTTTGCCCAGAAAGGAAGAATACATCATTACGCAAAAGACTGTAAATGTTCTCATTTACTTGTACTTAAGGTCAGGTCAGGAATTGATTTAAATAATTGATTTTAATAATTAAAGAAATTTATTTTCAATGAACCTGTTATGAATTTTGCCATCTTGTGTAATGATGCAACTTAAAACATGGGACAAATCTGTAACAATTAAATCATGGTTCCCCCATCATATGATCATTATTATTCTATTGAGGAATTAAAAGCCTTGATTTTAATTCCCACATACTTCATACTCATTTGACTTTTTATAGGTACAGCCGATTGAGGTTTAAATGCAACGAAAACGCGCACAGTGCTTTGATATCTAAAGATGCTGTACAACTTGATAATTATGTTCTTATTTTTCCACACAAATTCCTGTTGAGAATTTGCATAGATATTTGGCCAAGTGAGTTTGCACAAAGAATTTCACATAGTTGGGTGTCAAACACGAGACGGCATAGGACATGATGTAAACACAATACGGTATGATCACAGAAAGTTGAATCAGATTCTTCAGCTTTTTTGTGATTTTCTCACCTGGATTACTTGAGCATGCACAAGACGGTGTGGCGCATGATGTGAAATATCCAATTTGATTAGAAAAAGGGGGAAAAAAAGATTTACACGGCATCACAAAAGCTCACGAATAATATCCAAACTGTGGGCCCCTGCAATATTCATGCATGGGGGGGGATTCTTTCTTTTTTATTCTTAGTTTATTTGAATAGGGACAGTGCATATTAATTAACATTGGTATCGCAGATACACATGTAAACATGCTGGATAGTAGCAATTTACATCCGTTGTCCCTAGGCAGGTCAAAGCAAAAAAAAACAACAAAAAAAACAAGCGACAACACAATACAATAGCACTAAAACACAACAATGCATACACTACAACATTATACACCCCACAAAACCTTACACCACAGTACAATACAACATAATACTATACAATACAACACAACACAACATAATACAATACAACACAACATAATACAATACAACACAACATAATACAATACAACGCAACATAATACAATACAATACAACATAATACAATACAACACAACATTATACAATACAACATAATACAATACAATACAACATAATGCAATGAAACACACAACACACAAGTGACTGATATAATCAGCTGGACTGAAAGAAATCGCACTATGACCAGAAGTTCAACACAAATATTAAATCTGAGTGTATAGGTGGACGTCAATGCTCGGATCGATTTCTGTCTCACTGTCCCGGAACCGTTTCCTCACAACTGACACTCGACGAAATGGCTTGGAAGCAAGGTTGCAATTTGGAGACGGGCCAAGAAATCTACTGTAGCTTCAGCGTTAGTTACAATGACGAATATTAAGGGGGAGTAGGCCTAAGTCCGTAAATGTGTTCAGGGCGTTAAGAAACGTTCACTGTAAGAGCAATGTGTGGATCCGCACCCGCGTTCCCAAACCTTCGGCTCGGACACTGACAGGGCACGAAGACGCCACGGGTGCAATGCGAGGATGTGATATAGGCGCCTGGCCTCGCTGGCTGCAGACAGACTCTCTGTCCAGCACAGAGCGGCGAGCGGTGAGTTGCTTTTTCTTTATTTCTTAAAAAACTTTTTAAATTATCCAATCGCACTGCCTATACGCGCTCCATTAGCACTTAGTTGAGATGTTCAGAACTTCAAGTCGCTGTTTATTGTACTTATTGATTTGCCCCAGCAAAATAGAAACGTGTAAGAATGGCGGTAGACGCGCGTAGACTGGGCGGATGCTGGCTCTTAAATTCCGGTCATCGAGGTGCGAAGTACAGCTGGGCTTGTGTACTCTGCCACCCTCACCTGCTGCTCCGTGTCGACTACAGTCCCCGACACACAGGTGCAGCACTTCGCATATGAGAAAACGTGGTCGTTTTCGGCTACCGAGTTCGGGCTGCTGTGGGGCCCGCTCTGAATTGCATATATTTAAAAAAGCAGTCACTTTCTTTCGCGTCCACGGCATACTTTCACTTTCACTTGCCGCCCGCTCCAGTACAGCGGGGACGAGGCAGTGGGTGCTGACCCCCCCCCTGCGTGACGTAAAAGCTGCGTCGTAAACAAGACGACAACGCGCAGAACGTGTGGCAAAACATGGCAAAGAAACAACGCGCGTACCTATGAGAGTCACGGGTGAAAGCGTATGAAACGTAAAACTAAACGGAGAGGGATTCCGGCAGTGGCGAGGCCACGGGGAGGGGGGGCACTTTTGCCAAAAGATTGTCCTCGAGATTCCTTCAAACCCGAAGAGAAAACGCCCGGGTATAGGTTGAGTAGGGTAAGAAATTTTTCGGAGAAATGCTGGAAGAAGATTACGTAAGTGAATTACGTGATGGCCATTTATAGTGAAAGTGCTCCTTTTATTCAAGGTCATTGCAATTGTGATGTGATGTGGTGTAATTTGGTGAGGTCATACATCAGTATTGGGTTGCTTTCATCACACACACATTGGAAGCAATGGAAGGTATTCAAATTTTAATCCACAAAATGAGGTGAATTAATTAACATAATCTACTACTACTACTTTCGGCTGCCCCCGTTAGGGGTCGCCACAGCGGATCATCCGTTTCCATTTCTTCCTGTCTTCTGCGTCTTCCTCTGTCACACCAGCCACATGCATGCCCTCCCTCACCACATCCATAAACCTCCTCTTTGGCCTTCCTCTTCTCCTCTTCCCTGGCAGCTCCATATTCAGCATCCTTCTCCCAATATACTCAGCATCTCTCCTCCACACATGTCCAAGCCATCTCAATCTTGCCTCTCTTGCTTTGTCTCCAAACTGTCCAACCTGAGCGGTCCCTCTAATATAATCGTTCCTAATCCTGTCCTTCTTCGTTACTCACAGTGAAAATCTTAACATCTTCAACTCTGCCACCTCCAGCTCTGCCTCCTGTCTTTTTGTCAGTGCCACTGTCTCCAAACCATATAACATAGCTGGTCTCACAACCATCTTGTAAACCTTACCTTTAACTCTTGCTGGTACCCTTCTGTCGCAAATCACTCCTGACACACTTCTCCACCCACTCCAACCTGCCTGCACTCTCTTCTTCACCTCTCTACTGCACTCGCTGTTACTTTGGACAGTTTTGACCCCAAGTATTTAAACTCAAATGCCTTTGTCACTTCCACTCCTTGCATCCTGACCATTCCACTGTCCTCCCTCTCATTCACACATAGGTATTACATCTTGCTCCTACTGACTTTCATTCCTCTTCTCTCCAGTGCATACCTCCACCTCTCCAGGCTCTCCTCAACCTGCACCCTACTCTCGCTACAGATCACAATGTCATCCGCGAACATCATCGTCCATGGAGACTCCTGCCTGATCTTGTCCGTCAACCTGTCCATCACCATTGCAAACAAGAAAGGGCTCAGAGCCGATCCTTGATGTAATCCCACCTCCACCTTGAACCCATCTGTCATTCCAACCGCACACCTCACCATTGTCACACTTCCCTCATACGTATCCTGCACCACTCCCACATACTTCTCTGCAACTCCTGACTTCCTCGTACAATACCACACCTCCTCTCTCGGCACCCTGTCGTATGCTTTCTCTAAATCTACAAAGACACAATGCAACTCTTTCTGGCCTTCTCTATACTTCTCAATCAACATTCTCAAAGCAAACATTGCATCTGTGGTGCTCTTTCGTGGCATGAAACCATACTGATGCTCGCTCATCATCACCTCTCCTCTTAACCTAGCTTCTATTACTCTTTCCCAAATCTTCATGCTGTGGCTGATCAACTTTATACCTCTGTAGTTGTTACAGTTCTGCACATTGCCCTTGTTCTTGAAAATCGGTACCAGTATGCTTCTTCTCCACTCCTCAGGCATCCTCTCACTTTCCAGGATTGTGTTAAACAATCTAGTTAAAAACTCCACTGCCATCTCTCCTAAACATCTCCATGCCTCCACATGTATGTCATCAGGACCAAGTGCCTTTCCACTCTTTATCCTCTTCATAGCAGCCCTCACTTCCTCCTTGTTAATCCACTGAACTTCCTGATTCACTATCCCTACATCATCCAACCTTCTCTCTCTCTCATTTTCTTCATTCATCAGCCCCTCAAAGTATTCCTTCCACCTTCTTAGCACACTCTCCTCGCTTGTCAGCACATTTCCATCTCTGTCCAGCCAATCGGTACAAGTCCTTTTCTCCTTCCTTAGTGTCTAACCTGTCATACAACTCACCATACGCCTTTTCCTTTGCCTTTGCCACCTCTCTCTTTGCTTTACACTGCATCTCCTTGTACTCCTGTCTTCTTTCATCATCTCTCTTACTATCCCACTTCTTCTTTGCCAACCTTTTCCTCTGTATACTTTGCTGTACTTCCTCATTCCACCACCAAGTCTCCTTGTCTTCCTTCCTCTGTCCTGATGACACACCAAGTACCTTCATAGCTGTCTGTCTCCCTCACTGTTTCTTCAGTGGTTGCCCAGCCATCTGGCAACTCTTCACTACCACCCAGTGCCTGTTTTAACTCCTGCCTGAGCTCCACACAACAGTCTTCCTTCTTCAACTTCCACCATTTGATCTTCGGCTGTGTCTTCACTCTCTTCTGCTTCTTGGTCTCCAAAGTCATCCTACAGACCACCATCCGATGCTGCCTAGCTACGTTCTCCCCTGTCACCACCTTGCAGTCTCCAATCCCTTTTAGATCGTGCCTTCTACATAAGATATAGTCCACCTGTGTGCACTTTCCTCCACTCTTGTACATCACCCTGTGTTCCTCCCTCTTCTTGAAATATGTATTCACCACAGCCATTTCCATCCTTTTCGCAAAATCGACCACCATCTGTCCTTCCACATTTCTCTTCTTGACTCCATACCTTCCCATCACCTCCTCATCACCTCTGTTCCCTTCACCAACATGTCCATTGAAGTCCGCTCCAATCACCACTCTCTCCTCCTTGGGTACCCTCTCCACCATGTCGTCCAACTCACTCCAGAATTCTTCTTTTTCATCCATCTCACACCCAACTTGCGGGGCATATGCGCTGATAACATTCAGCAATAAACCTTCAATTTCCAGCTTCATACTCATCACTCTGTCTGACACTCTCTTCACCTCCAGCACGCTCTTGACATACTCTTCCTTCAGAATCACCCCTACCCCATTACTCCTCCCATTCACACCATGGTAGAAGAGTTTGAACCCACCTCCGATACTCCTGGCCTTACTCCCCTTCCACCTGGTCTCTTGCACACACAGTATATCTACCTTTCTTCTTTCCATCATGTCAGCCAGCTCTCTCCCTTTACCAGTCATAGTGCCAACATTCAAAGTTCCAACTCTCACCTCCACATGCCTACCCTTCCTCCTCTCTAGCTGCCTCTGGACATGCTTTCCCCTTCTCCTTCTCCTTCGCCCAACAGTAGCATAGTTTCCACCGACACCCTGCTGGTTAACAGTACCGGTGGCGGTCGTTGGTAACCCGGGCATCGACCAATCCGGTATGTAAATCTTATTTATGATCTGCATATTTGATTTGGCAAAGATTTTATGCCGGATGCCCTTCCTGACGCAACCCTCCCCATTTGTCCGGGCTTGGGACCAGCACTAAGGATGCACTGGCTTGTGCATCCTCAGTGGCTTGGTTGAATTAATTAACATAATGAGGTACTTTATTTGTAATGTATTGGACTTATGTTAATGCGCATGCTCTCTGGTTAGTCTTTGATGGAGGGGCTCTCGCGAGGCGAGACTAGGAAGCAATGTTAAGTATGAGCCGAACTGGAGGGAACGCAGATGTAGCTTGATGGCTGAGTATCCTAACTTTGCTAAGTTCTAAGTAAAGAGTCCGTTACAACCAATGTCTCTCTCGTCTCTAAGTCGAATCCTACACTGTCGATGAAGCGGATCCAAACTCCAACAGTTCTGAACAGTTTATTGATGGAAATCAGCAACCTCCGATATTCTACTACAGCTTTGAGGAATCTGTGAGTAGCCTAACGACATCACCATGACTACGCTGGGTCACATAGAAGAGTTTGATGAAAGCTCCGGCAATGCCATTGAGGAGTATATTGAAAGACTGTATTGCTTTTTCCTGGCAAATGGAGTAGATGGGGAGGAGAAGAAACGCGCTATTTTGCTTAGCGTCTGTGGTGCGGCAACGTATTCTACACTACGTTTGGTGGTCACTCCCGTCCTTCCTACGGCCGTCACCTATGAAAACTTAGTATTGGCCTTGAAGCGCCACTCCAGTCCTAAAATGGGACAAAAGGGACTGCTGGGGGGGGGGAAAGAGGGAAAAAGAAGGAAAAAACATACAATATATCCATTTCTTCTCTACTCGTTTATCCTTTTAACATTGTTTTCACACACTTCCGCACTTATTGCAAGGGATATCATCACTTTTATTTTCACATCTCTTGCGGGATTCGAACGTGTTTTGTGGCGAGAGCAGCCGACACGAGTTTGAAGGAAGCTGGTGTTACGACTATCTCCTTCCTGTGGAAACGTGAGCCAGGGGAGTTATTCGACAAGAGTTCCGGCCATATGCCATTGGGTTAATCGGGTGGGATAAGGGGAAAAACTAGAAATAAATAAAAAAATAATATATATATATTTAAATAACAGTAGAACTGATGAGGATTATGTCCACAAAAGCAATTTAGTGGTCTTTGAAAACAGCAAATATAGCCAGAGGTGGGAGATATGCGTGTGTCCAACTCACGCTCTTGTCTGAGGTGAAATGACGTCTCGTGACAAGCAAAAAACCTCACGTTAATGCACGAGCGCTCACCGGCCACCTTTCATAGCAACCGCCCTAGCAACGCTGCCACTGAAAATTTTAACCCATACCTATTGTATTTAGAAATCACGTCAGGACACAGCGCTGTCGCTCGACACAACCTCTCCGTTGCATTCTTTATTTAGACTGACACAGCATCATAGGCAGACCCGAACAAACAACCCAGAGCCCGCAGGCATCACCAATCGATCCCAGCACAATAGAACAGCACCAAATCAAATGCAGCACTGTCGATGTGTGCAGACATAACACCCCCCCCCCCCCCCGGCAGGATTTCAAACATGAAAGGTTGACACAAAGTCCTCTAGGTGGCCAGGGCGTAAACGTGTGCGAACAGGTCGCGGGGCGGCCTGAGGCTGGGCAGGCCGAGGTGGGGAGGGAGAAGGCAGGGGAAGCTGAGGCCCAGGAATGTCTGGGGCCCGTGTAGGAGTTGCATGAAGCTCCGGGGCGTCTCGCCATGCTGAGGGAATGGCTAAGGTTGTGTCACCAGCTGTGTGTGGCGGAGCTGACACCTTCCGTAGATGACTGGAGTGCCACCGAGTGCCATCGCTGAGGAGGTAAGTGGCTGGGCCCAGCTGACGGGTGACTTGGAGAGGAGAGGACCAGTATGAAGCCATTTTATTGTCCCTGTGGGGCCTGCGGACCCTGACCCAGTCTGACACATTGATGTTTGGCACCCTGGTTCGTTTTGACTGGTCAAACCGTTGCTTCATCCGCGTCTGCTGACGAGTGACTGAGGCTCTGACCCCAGAGGGAGGTGCCCTGGGTGTGGAGGGGCGGAGCCTGTCAAGGGGCATGCACAGTTCCCGGCCTAGCATGAGAGAGGCTGGGGAGACGCCTGTGGTCGAGTGCTGTGTGGCCCGATAGTGCAGCAGAGTGCGACGGATGGCCTGCGTTAAAGAGCACCCTTGGGCCATGTGTGCTCTGAGGCCGTTCTTCAGTGACTGGTGAAAACGTTCAACGCCGCCATTGGCCTGGGGGTGGTAGTACACAGTGCGTATATGACGGATGCCCTTGCTTTCGAGATAAGCAGTGAACTCAGCAGAGACCAGCTGAGGGCCGTTGTCAGTGGTGATGGTCTTTGGGAGGCCCCAGCGAGAGAAAAGAGAGTCCAGGAAGTCGATGATGATCTGTGAGGTCACAGTGCCGGAAGTGGTGAGTTCAGGCCATTTTGAGTGTAGATCGTAGGCGACCACCATGAAGCGTTGGTGGTGGGGAACTCCATGGATCTCACCACAAATGTCCAACTGCAGGTGTTCCCAGGGCTGAGAGGGCCAGGCGAGAGGTTGCAGGGGTGGGGGAGCCTGGTGGCCAGTCTTGCCACTCACAAGGCAGGCAGAACAGTCCTTCACCAGAGCCTCAATATCTCTGTCTATCCCCGGCCACCACACCAGGTCTCGGCAGCGCTGTTTCAGTTTCACAATGCCCAGGTGGCCTTCATGTGCCGTATTCAAAACACGTGCACGAAGAGCAGCTGGGACCACTGTGCAAAACCCACGTGCCACGCAGGTGTCGTTCCAGCAGGAGAGCTCCTGTCTGACTCGGGCGAACGCAGCCAGCTCCTCTGGGACCTTGTGAGGCCAGCCGTTCTGGATGTAGGTGCGGAGCTGGGAGAGGACAAGGTCTTGTTCGGAGGCTGCCCTCAGCTCCTGCAGAGAGACAGTGGCCTGAAGGGGTGTGTGTAGCATTTGGACAATGTCCTTTTCCACACAGTCAGTGTCCGTCTGTGGAGCTGGGGTGGAGACAGAGCGAGAGAGCAGGTCGGCGACAACATTGTCTCTGCCTGGGGTGAACTGCAGGCTGAAGTTGTAATGAATGAAAGGTCACGTGTTTAACTTGACCTACTCACGGGTGTACGTGCAGTGCGTGTGACGTATACAGGAAGTTAGAAGCGCATGATGAAGGTTGTATGTCGGATGAACGCTAGTAAAAGCTACACAGTTAAGAACCTACGAAGTCGGCTCGTTCTTGAATTATTCTTATGTCAGTAAGACAAGGCGTCTACGGACATTACATGGTGTCAGAATAGTCTGTGTATCTGAACACGAGCGGTCATGCCGAAGTTTAATCCGCCGAGTGAATTCAAGTTTGACTGCCCCGTTGAATGGCCGGAGTGGAAACAACGGTTTTCGCGCTTCAGGCTCGCGTCAAAGCTGGATAAAGACGACGGGGAGATTCAAGTGAGTTCGCTGATTTATGCAATGGGCAGCGAGGCTGAAAAGATATTCAGCTCGTTTGACTTCGCGGCGGAGGGTGATAAAGTGGACTATGATATCGTACTGAAAAAGTTCGACGGCTACTTTATTCCCCGCCGTAACATCATACATGAGAGGGCGTGCTTCTATCAACGTAGCCAGCAGCCAGGAGAGACAGCGGAGATGTACATCCGGACATTGTATGAGTTGTCTGAACACTGCGAGTTTGGGGACAAGAGGGATGAACATATCAGAGATCGTCTGGTAGTGGGCATAAAAGACAAGGTGCTCTCCCGTCAGTTCCAGCTCACAGCGGACCTTACTCTGGTGAAAGTCATTGAACAAGTGCGCCAGGCGGAGGCAATAACAAAGCAGCTCAGCCTCCAAGCTAACCAACCAGAGGCCCAGCTGGCTAACGTCAATGTTGTCCGACGGCGGGACGGACGCCAAAACAAAAAGGGCGGACAGCGTCATGGTGGCAGCAGACCTGCAACCAACAAAGTAGATGAATGCGGGAGGTGCGGCAAGACGCAGCACACCGATGAGCGGAAGTGTCCTGCAACGAACAGTAAGTGCAACAAGTGTCATAAAAAGGGACATTGGGAGCGTGTATGTCACTCTAAAGCGGTGAGAGAAGTCACTGAAGAGGTTAAACAGCTGTACTTTCTGGGAGAAGTTGGCAAAGAGAGCAGTCAGGAAGATTGGACTGTTAGTTTAACAATAAGTGATGTACCAATAACCTTCAAAATTGACACGGGGGCTGACGCTACTGTTATCAACCAAGGGACATTTAAAAAGCTGAAGCCAAACATAAAACTGGGACCTCCTGACACATGCTTCATAAGCCCAGGTGGAAACATCAGCTGCATAGGACAGTTTCAAGCCACAACCAACTACAAGGAGAAACAATACTCCTTTCCAGTGTATGTGATCAAGGGGAGAGGCAGCTGTCTGCTGAGTCGTCCAGAGGCAGTGGAGATGGGTCTAGTGAAGCGGATGAATGAGGTCAGTGGAGTTTTCGGTTCAAGTGGACTGCTGAAAACAGACCCAGTGAAAATAGCTCTGGTGGAGGGTGCCCAGCCATACGCGGTGCATACAGCCAGACGGATACCGCTGCCACTTGTACCACTGGTTAAGAAAGAACTGCAGCGCATGGAAAATGAGGGCATTATTGAAAAAGTGACTCAGCCCACAGAATGGTGCGCCGCTATGGTGCCGGTGCTGAAACCGAACAAGAAAGAGGTTCGCTGCTGCGCTGACCTCAGGAGGCTGAATCGAGCGGTGAAACGTGAGAAATACGTGCTGCCCACTATGGAGGAAATAATGCCAAGGCTCGCAGGGTCAAAGTTCTTCACAACGTTGGATGCAGCAAGTGGGTTTTACCAGATCCCCTTGCATGAAGACAGCAGGGGGCTCACCACTTTCATCACCCCATTTGGGAGGTATGCTTTCTGCCGCCTTCCATTTGGTATAACGAGTGCTCCAGAGATTTTCCAGAGAAAGATGGCGGAAACTCTGACCGGGCTAGAGGGCACAGAGGTGTACATGGACGACATCCTTATACATGGAGAGACTGAGGAAATCCATGACCGGCGCCTAGCAGAGGCGCTGGGGGTCATTGAAACAGCAGGTCTCAAACTGAACCAAGCGAAATGCAAGTTCAAACAGAAACAAGTCCGCTTCCTTGGTCATATCATCAACGAGGCAGGCATCAGACCTGACCCGGACAAAGTGGCCGGAATAGAGAACTTTCCTCAGCCCCAGAACGTGACGGAACTCAAGAGGTTCCTCGGGATGGTGAACTATTTGGCAAAATACGTCCCAGAGCTGTCCACTGTAGGTCAGCCGCTTTATGGACTGCTTAAAGCAACGACAGAGTGGCTGTGGGGACCTGCACAGAACACAGCATTCCAAGACCTTAAAGCAGCACTCGCCACCGCCCCGGTACTCACCTTTTATGACGTCACTAAGGCTACGGTGGTGTCAGCAGATGCCAGCAGCTACGGGCTGGGAGGCGTTCTGCTCCAGCAGCACGGGGAACACTGGAAGCCCGTGGCCTACTGCTCCCGACGGCTGAGTGACGCAGAGACAAGGTACGCACAGATCGAGAAAGAGTGCTTAGCCAGCGTCTGGGCATGTGAAAGGTTCGAGAAGTACTTGTTTGGGCTTGACAATTTCAGACTTGTCACCGATCATAAACCACTAGTGCCTCTCATGAACAGCAAGGACTTGGATAATGTACCCATTAGGTGCCAGAGACTGTTAATGAGGCTGATGCGTTTCAATGCAGTGGCTGAATACGCACCAGGCAAAACTTTAGCTGTGGCTGATGCACTCTCCAGAGGCCCAGAGCAGTGCTACGGAGATGGTGCTTCTCATGATGATGTTGCAGCGCACATTGATGCCATCGTGTGCCAGGTGCCTGCCACACCTCAAAGGATGCAGGAGATAAAACAGAGCACGGATGGGGATCTGCAGCTCCAGACAGTGTTGGGCTTCATCAGACACGGCTGGCCTGAGTATGTCGATAAAGTGCCGGAGACAGTCAGAGACTTTTATCAGGTGAGAGGGGAGTTATCTGCGGTAGATGGTTTAGTCATCAGAGGCAGTCGTATTGTCATTCCCACAGAGATGAGGGAGGTGATCTTAGACAGAATACACGACGGGCACCAGAGGATAGTTAAGTGCAGAGAGAGAGCTAGCCAGTCAGTGTGGTGGCCCAAAATGACAGAGCACATTACAACAAAGATACAGCAATGTCAATTCTGCAGAGAACACAAGAACACACAGAGAAAAGAGCCTTTAATGTCAAGTGAGCTCCCATCCAGACCATGGCAGAAAGTTGGCATAGACCTGTGTGAGTACAAAAAGCAAAACTACTTGATAGTGTCTGACTATTATTCCAGGTTTTTGGAGATCCTAAATCTACCAACAACTACTAGCAGTCAGGTTGTAGCTAGGCTGAAGGCTACATTTGCACGTTTTGGTATCCCTGAAATTGTAGTTAGCGATAATGGGCCACAGCTAGTTTCAGAAGAGATGAGGAGGTTCAGTGAGGATTATGATTTCATCCAGGTGACTTCAAGCCCACACTACCCCCAGAGTAATGGACAGGCAGAGAGGGCTGTTCAGATAGCCAAAAGCATATTAAGGCAGGAAGACCCTCTCCTCGCCCTGTTGACATACAGAGCTACACCCTCTTCTTCCACTGGAGCCAGTCCAGCGGAATTGCTCATGGGTAGGAGACTCAGAACCACCTTACCCACATTGCAGCATAACCTGAAACCGGCCTGGCCTAAAGAGGAACTGATCAAAACCGCTGACGCCGCAGCCAAATCGAGGCAGGCTTTCTACTACAACCGCAGGAACGGCGTGCGGACACTGCGCCCACTGAACTCGGGTGACGCAGTACTCACCAAACCTGATGGACAGAAAACATGGACAATGCCAGCAGTTGTTCACAGTCAGAGCTCCACTCCCAGATCCTACATAGTGGAGACAGCTCAAGGTGAACATTACAGAAGGAACAGGCGCCACCTGTTGGCCACACCTAAAACACTCACCTTTGTCAGCAGGGATCCTGACCATGTCACTCCAGGGGAGAGTGGAAACACGGATGAGTCCCGAGCAGCAGAAATGCCAACTTCCACACCATATGTTACTCGCTCTGGCAGGGTGAGCAAGACTGCAATCCGGCTGGATTTGTGAGGCGTATGGACTTGTGTATTGTGGGGGATTTTTTATTTTTTGTGTGAAAAGGGGGGTGATATACAGGTTAGAAAATCATCTTAGAGGGGGAGATGTAATGAATGAAAGGTCACGTGTTTAACTTGACCTACTCACGGGTGTACGTGGAGTGCGTGTGACGTATACAGGAAGTTAGAAGCGCATGATGAAGGTTGTATGTCGGATGAACGCTAGTAAAAGCTACACAGTTAAGAACCTACGAAGTCGGCTTGTTCTTGAATTATTCTTATGTCAGTAAGTCAAGGCGTCTACGGACATTACAGAAGTTGTACTGGCGGAGGCGGTCAGACCAGCGGTGCAGCCTGAGGGGTTTGTGGCCTATTCCAGATGTGGACAGCAGCGCTGTCAGGGCCTGGTGATCTGTCCTGAGGGTGAAGGAGCGGCCATAGAGGTAGAGGTGCCACCTTTCACAAGCCCAGATACAGGCTAACGCCTCACGCTCACCCACGGAGTACCGCTGCTCGGTCAGGTTGAGGGCACGGGAGGCGAAGGCGATGGGCTTCTCCACACCGTTCTGGGTTTGAGACAGCACAGCCCCTATCGCTGTGGCTGATGCGTCACAGGTCACAAAGGTGGAACTGGAGATGTCGAAGTGAGCCAACACTGGTGGTGAAGTCAGTTGAGTTCAGGAGAGACACACCTGCACCGGTGTCCAACAGCAGGGGGATGCACACATCATTAATGTTGACTGTGCATGATTTGAATGACACTGGCCCAGAGCTCACCTTGTGAATGACGGCGGTTGAAGACTGGGGGGTGTGGCCCTCTGACCCAGCCGGGGAAGATCGACAGAAGTTGGCAAAGTGATTGTGCTTACGGCAGCTACGGCATGTCTGGCCACGGGCAGGGCAGTTCTGAGCCCTTTAAACATGAGACCGAGATCCACAGTTACCACAGGACTGTTGAGGGCGGGGCCGAGAACGCTGTCGTTGCAGTTGCAAGACGTCCCCAGTGGAGTCGGCGCCCGCCTCGCTCTGGCTGGGTTGCGTCCCGAGGGGCAGCGTGAGTAGAGGGAGGAGTCGTTGGCAGCTTGACTGGAGGTGGCCACTTGCTGTGTATTTAGCATAGCAGCACACTCAGCTGCTCCCTCAACCTGTAGTGCGATGGTAATTGCTCTGGACAGCAGCAGATCGTCTTTTTCCAGCAGGAGAGTCTCACGCACCTTTGCGTTGTTGGTGTGTTCGATTAGCTGGTCGCGAACCATCTCGTCCTGAAGCGCGCCAAACTTGCATGAGCTAGCTAGCCCTCGCAACTTAGCTACATACTGCTGCACAGACTCATCAGGCAGTTGGTGTCGCTGACGGAATATAAATCGCCGAAGGAGGGCACTCTGTGGAGCAGCGAAATGGGTGCTCATAAGTCCCACAGCTTCGTCAAAGTTTGTGACGTTCCCCAGAGTCCCGAGCACACGATGATCCTCTGCTCCCAAGCAGTGTAGCAACAGAGCCGTCTTCCTAGCCTGGCTCACGTCGTCGAGCCCTGAGGCGATGATGTAATTTTCAAAACTATGTAGCCAGCGAGTCCATGGTACCGGAGGCTCGCCAGGTAATGCCAGGAAGGGGGCAGGTGGTGGGAGAGAGATATCAGCCATCCTCGTCGCCAATATTGTATTTAGAAATCACGTCAGGACACAGCGCTGTCGCTCGACACAACTTCTCCGTTGCATTCTTTATTTAGACTGACACAGCATCACAGGCAGACCCGATCAAACAACCCAGAGTCCGCAGGCATCACCAATCGATCCCAGCACAATAGAACAGCACCAAATCAAATGCAGCACTGTCGATGTGTGCAGACATAACAATAGCGAACTCTACCGAACAGCTGATTAGAACGCCATTGTCGCGTCATCCGGAAATTTTCACCGGCCCCATTTTCCGGCCGGACCAAATTTACTACGACAGTTCCACCATTTTCCGCAATATGGACTTTATATCACGTGACTTGTTCGGAGCGATGTTCGGACCTCATTTGGAACTGTTTGATCTCGTCCGGAATGTGTTAGGATTTGTTTGGACCTTGTTCGGATCTATTGTGACTTGTTCGGACCTTTTTTTGTTTGTTTTACCCAGCGGTTTCTGGACTGCCTCCGAGGTGCTAACGTTTAACAATAGATCCGAACAAGGTCCAAACCAGGCCCAACCCATCCGGACGAGATCAAACCCCTCCGAGGTGCTAACATTTAACAATAGATCCGAACAAGGTCCAAACCAGGTCCAACCCATCCGGACGAGATCAAACCCCTCCGAGGTGCTAACATTTAACAATAGATCCGAACAAGGTCCAAACCAGGCCCAACCCATCCGGACGAGAACCTCATTTGGAACGGTTTGATCTCGTCCGGAAACCGCTGGGTAAAACTAGCTCCGTCTCGTCCATTCTGCTTTTCACTTCCTGCCCTCCATCTGAATCTCGCGCGTCATCAGAATAACGTGACTGCAAGCTATATCTTAACATAATGAGAACATTCACAGACATCTTAACATAGTCTTCCCCATTTAATTTACGCAGTACCACGTGACACATTTGTTGTGTTCTATGCATACGCCAGTAAGCGGCACCAATGTTATGAATGCACTGTTGCGTGTAACGTAAGAGAGAAGAGAATAAGAAACGCTTGACAGCGGCCAACCTACCATAACATTTTGAATACTGTGGTGGACACGTATTGGGGACAGAATTCAACCCAGGAACTAAGGGTTAAGTCATGGTTGCCCTGGCAGGTTAACGCAGGGTTAAGTTATGGTTGTCCAGCCAGTTTTCTGGTTATTCTTGCCGCCTTCGCTCAGTCGAGCTGTGGTTTTGTTGTCTCTCTGATTTACCGTGGATTAAAGAAAGTTGCCTACACGGCTAAAGTGTGAACCTACGGTCTTCTCCGTTCCTTCGGCTCTACACTGGTGACCCCGACGTCGGTTTTCGGATAAGTTTTCTGAAACCACACACATTATGGCTACGAACGCCGTTGCAATGAAACTGCCGGAGTTTTGGGAGTCTTCCGCGGCTACGTGGTTCGCGCAGGCTGAGGCACAGTTCGCGCCGCTCAGAGACATAACAGCAGACGAGACCAGGTACTACTACGTAGTGGCAGCGCTGGGGGGCGCTACGGCTTCCAGGATAAGCGGTTTCATAACCAACCCACCGGCCGATGGTAAATACGCCGCACTTAAACATCTCCTCCTTGAAACTTTTGAACTGTCAACAACGGAGAGAGCACGTCGCCTCTTCGCAATTCAGGGCTTGGGAGATGGCAAACCATCGGAGCTAATGAGCAGGATGTTAAACCTACTGGGTCAAGAAAAGCCATGTTTCCTGTTTATGGAGCTGTTTCTGCGCAACATGCCGCCCCACGTCCAGACTGCGCTCGCTAACTCCACCATCACTGATCCCCGTGAGCTGGCAAAGGAGGCTGACCGATTCTTCGTCGCTACACAACGTTCCTCCCATGCCGGGGTGCTGGCTCCTACCTTCACTGGCCCCCCGCCGACATCGCGGGCGTGGCCCGACGGTGGCGCCACAGCGTCAGACCGCTACAAGCCCTCTGTACTCTATGTACCACGCTCGATTTGGTGCGAAAGCTAAACGGTGCCGTTCCCCCTGCAACTACAGGCCGACGGGAAACGAGAGGGCCAACACTCAGTAGTGGCCATGAGTGTTGGCGATACGAGCAGGCTACTCTTCATCCTCGACACCATCTCCGGTCGGCGATTTCTCTGTGACACGGGCGCACAGAGAAGCGTGCTCGCTGCTACTGACGTCGACATCATGGGCGGGGAGCGGGGCCCCCAGTTGGCGACGGCTGACGGCAGCCCTATCCACACCTACGGCGTGCGGTCTGTAGAACTGTGTTTTGGTGGACAACGTTTCACGTGGAAGTTCGTCATGGCCAATGTAACGCTTCCCCTCCTCGGAGCTGATTTTTTGTGCGCTTACGGTTTGCTAGTGGACATTCAGAACAGCCGTCTGGTCGATGCCTTAACCTTCTCCTCCTTCGCATGTACGCGGAGGGAAGCGGCCTATGCAGGTCTAGCCAACTCTCTCTCAGAGGCAGACAAGTTCAACCGCCTCCTCGGCGGGGGAGAACAGTCCATGGTTGGGGTGGGTGGGATCTCTGCTGATGCTCAGACCCCTTCAAAGGCAGCGTTTGTGATAAATGTCTTTTATGGCTGGGAGCTGGGTACCGGTGATATGCTGGGCCGCCTTGACGACCCGCTGCAGAGCTTTCTGGTCTACTGAGGTGCAGTTGCCGTACCACACTGAGATGCAGATGGTCAGGATGCTCTCTATGGTGCAGTGGTAGAAGTTGGTGAGAATTTTGGGGGGTAGACGGGCGCTCCTCAGGAAATGCAGGCGTTGTTGGGCCTTTTTCACAAGGGCCTGGGTGTTTAATGTCCACGAAAGGTCCTTAAAAGGATTTAAAAGTAGCTAGCGTTGGAGCAAGTCTCAAATCTTCTGGAAGTTTATTCCAGCGATTTGTTGCATAGTTGCTAAAACGACATCAAAATACATGCATGTTGGGGCCAACACTCTCCCGCCCGTGCCCCTGGCCAAGGCAGGGCAAGGCAACTTTATCAATATAGCACATCGCCGCAACAAGGTAATTCAAAATGCTCCACCCAAAACACAAAAGGCATCAAGAGAAGCAACATAAGGCAACAAATAAAAAAAAAAAACCCTCAAAAACCAGTAAAAGATTCAAGACTCTTTATTTGTTACGTCTCATTATACAAGTACAAGAGAGTAAAATTCTTGTGTTTCGGGTCCTCAACACTGCAGCAACAATAGTAATAAATAACAACAAAACAGAACCAAAAAAGCAGTAATAATAATAAATAGTGTGTGATGTATGTAAGGTGCTGTGTGTGTGTGTGTGTGTGTGTGTGTGTGTATAAGCCCAGCCTTAATAAATGTGCATGTGTATGTAGTTGTTTGTATATTTGTGTGTATTTGTGTATGACAAGCTACATCTGTGTGTGTGTGTGTGTGTAACCTGATGATCTGCTGAAGACCATAGGTCAGTACCAGTCAGTCCAGCACCAGGCTTAGTGTCTTCAATGTTCTTTGTTAAAAAGCCTGGTTGCTTGGTGGAAAAAGCTGTTCTGGCACCTATTGGTCTGGGCTTTGAGGTTGTGGTACCGCTTGCCTGACAGTAGCAGCTGGAACAGTCCATAGTCGGGGTGGCTGGGGTCTTTTATAATCCTACAGGCTTTGCTGACACAACATCCATTGTGTATGTCCTGGATGGAGGAAAGCTCGCATCCACTGGGCCGTCTGCACAACCCTCTGCACTGTTTTGCGGTTGTGGGCAGTACAGTTCCCATGCCAGGCGGTGATGCATCCAGTCAGAATGCTGTCGGTTGTACCTCTGTAGAAGGCCCGTAGAATCTTGGGCCCCAAGCCAAACCTCTTCAGTCGCTTGAGGTGAAAGGCGTTGCTGTGCCTTTTTCACCACATGACGAGTGTGTTCATCCCAGGTGAGGTCCTCAGTAATGTGGACACCGAGGAACTTGAAGCGTTGATGGTGATGGGGTCCAGCCTCCCCCCTCTCTTCCTGGAGTCCACAATCAGCTCCTTGGTTTTGTCGACGCTGAAGGAGCGGTTATTCTCCTGGCACCACTTTGTTAGATTGTTGACCTCTCTCCTGTACGTCGTCTCGTCATCACCGGGGATCAGGCCCATCACCGTTGTGTCGTCAGCCAACTGTATCACAAAGTTGGCGCTATGTGTGGTCACGCAATCATGGGTGTAAAGGGAGGAGAGGAGGGGACTCAGGACACAGCCCTGGGGGGCTCCTGTGTAGAGGGGCAGAGGTGTTGGAGCCCATCCTAACCACCTGACGTCGGCTCGACGGGAAGTTCAGGATCCAGCTAGACAGGCTGGCGTTGAGTCCTAAGTCCCTGAGCTTGGTGTAGAGTCTGGAGGGGACTATGGTGTTGAATGCTGAGCTGTAGCCTACAAACAACATTTTCACATAGGAGTTCCTTTTCTCCAGGTGGGTGAGGGCGGTATGGAGTATAGTGGCTATTGCATCGTCTGTGGATCGATTTTGTCGGTAGGCAAATTGGGGGAGGTCAAGGGTGGGCGGTAACATGCTACAGATTAGTGCCTTATAAAGCTTCTCAAAGCATTTACTCACTACGGGAGTGAGAGCAACAGGACGCCAATCATTCAAGCACGTCACCTTGGCATCGGCACAATGACGGACGATTTCAAGCTGGAAGGGACTACACAGAGGGAAAGGGAGAGGTTGAAAATATCCGTAAAGACAGCCGCCAGCTGCGCTGCGGACCCTCTGATCACCCGGCTTGGAATGCTGTCCGGGCCGGCCGCTTTGCGGGTGTTCATGCACATGAATGACCTGCGCACGTAGGACTCAGCGATGGCCAGCGTGCTGTTCATGGGGGCTTCTCCTGGAAGGGTGGTGTCAACAATCTCAAACAGAACAAAAAGAGAGTATAAGTTACAGTGCAGCGCAAGGTGCAAATCAAAAGCTTCAAGCCTTATTCAACAAAAGGCAGCAGCAAAGAGGAAAGTCTCCAGTCTAGATTTAAAAGAACTGAGAGTTGTAGCTGTAAAATTTTGAAATAACAACTCAAATATCAGGAAGCTGCGTTTTGGAATCTTTAGTGGTACTTCTGCAGAACCACAACGGTACATCTGCTTTGTGTACCTGCTATCCATGACTGCTAACACGCCTCCCTTACTCTCCTACTTCCGGGCTTAACACTTAACTTAGAGCACCCCCTAGAGCGCCCTCTTGTGACTAGAATAAACATCAAAAACCAACAACAGAAACATTACTAAACATGTTACATTACAACCCTCATGGAAATTACAGTAGCAGACCTGCAGTTTTCAGGGAGTTTGTTCCAGATATGTGGGGCATAAAAACTGAAAGCTGCCTCTCCATGTTTAGTTTTGACTCTGGGGACAGA
Source organism: Lampris incognitus (assembly GCF_029633865.1). Classification (NCBI taxonomy): domain Eukaryota; kingdom Metazoa; phylum Chordata; class Actinopteri; order Lampriformes; family Lampridae; genus Lampris; species Lampris incognitus. The sequence goes on along the minus strand of NC_079215.1, from coordinate 15,367,008 downwards.
AAGCAGACCTGTCTCAGATGATCTGAGCCGTCTGGGTGGTTCATAGTGTAGCAGTAGGGCAGAAATATATTTTGGCCCTAAACCATTCAGTGCTTTATAAACCAACAGCAGAGTTTTAAAATCAATTCTTTGACGGACAGTGGGAGCCAATGAAGCGATCTCCTCAGGACTGGAGTGATGTGATCTACTCTTTTAATCTTAGTAAGGACTCAAGCAGCAGCATTCTGAATCAGCTGCAGCTGTTTGATCAAATTTTTAGAAAGATCTGCAGAGACACCGTTACAGTAGTCGACTACTGTAATGGTGTCTTAGAGGACAGACGTCCAAAGAGTTACCTGTCCATTGGTCTAAACTGGAGACCCAATGCTTGATTTTCAGCATGCTGGCGTTGAGCTGCAGAGGAATGATCAGTTAAATTCGCAAGACTGAAGTACTTGCAGACAACAACATATACAGTGAGCGCCATAATTCATTGGACAGCGACACATTTTTTGTTATTTTGGTTCCGTGCTCTAGCTGTACTCTTGCCTTTCAGTTCTTCAGGCTTATCAGTGGTTTGCATCTTGTAGTGTACCCTCTGTAGTCCTGCTGGTGTAGTCTTCTACGTATAGTAGACTTGGACACATCTGCATCCAGGAGAGTGTTTTCGATCCGTTGGGGTGTTGTCAGGGGGGTTTTCTTCACCATAGAGAGTATTCTCCGGTCATCCACTACAGTGGTCTTCCTCGGTTTACCGGGTCTTTAGAAATAATTGAGTTCACCAGTTGTTGTTTTTTTTCTTCTCAATGATAAACCAAACTGTTGACTTGGGGAATGTTTCTGGTTGACTGATTTTCAATTCTGACCCTTATGACGGCCAGTTTAATATGCATCGACACTGCTGTCTTCCTCATGTTGTCACACTCGAACAACAATCTCCAAAGGCAATTGCAAAGTCTAGAATCAAGACTAGACATCAGCAGTTCTCTTCTGTATTTACTAATGACATAAATTAATTCACCTACCTAACGAAACACATCTGTGAAGCCAATTCAACAAATACTTGTAGTACCTTAAAACGGGGGGACCATATACAAAAGGTGCTGTCGTTTCTAAACGGTTCATCTGGTATGGATGAAAATACATTCAAATTAAAGTGGACAGTCAGCACTTCAACCTCATTGTCACAGTATCCTTTCAAACTCAAAGTGCCACAGCACAGAACCAAAATAAAAAAAAATGTGTCACTGTCTAATGAATTATGGTGCTCACTGTATGTGGAGAGTGAGGTAGAACCCCCCCCCCCCTGTAACAATATTAAAGAGACTTTCACAAACTTCATCTCATTGACAAACTCCTTCCCTTGGTCTGTGATGATTTTCCTGACCATGCCAAACATGTACAACTTCGAAATTATTGTTGCAGACACCTCAGTTGCTGCTTTAGATTGCAGAGGCTCTGCAATCACCCACTTTGTGTAGCGGTCTGTCGTAGCAAGGAAATATCTGTTGTTGCATGCTGTTTCTGGCAGTCGTCCAATCAAATCCAAACCAAGCGCCTCCCATGCTTCTTTTACCTGTCCACAAGCTTGTGAGTAGCATGTTGATCCACATTAGTCTTCACTAAGCTAAAACATTATAGGCAGTACCTTAATGGAATGTAACACTGGCGCAACAGTCTTGATGGGCTCATTCAACTGGCAGCAGTGACACCATCTGACCTGAAAGACAAGTTAATAATACATTTTTGAAACAAAATTGATGTCTAACATATTGAAAGGCCAGTTGATGCAAGTTGATGAGGACAATAAAAGCAACTTCTAAATCAAGTAGGTCTCTGACAAGGTATCTAGCAATATCCCACCCTACAAATGTTCAACCCGTAAGACACCAATTGCAAATTGGGAAATTGTGTGGCCGTTTCATTTTATACAACATCACAAAAAGCCAAAAGTCATGTCCAAGTCTAAACAAATCTGCAGATGTGTCAAGTAACAGGCATATATCATTACCTGATCTTGAACATCCTGTATCAGTGTAGGCCAGTAGTAGCCAGCAATAAGCCTGTTTCTGGTGCCTCTGATGCCATTGTGATTTCCAGTACCAGGGTCGCTGTGGCACTCCATCAGAACAGATCGCTTGTCTTCCACTGACAGCATGACTAGCTGCATGTACTGCCTGCTGGGGCCGGTGTAGAAGAGTCTGTTGTCTGTTTTAAGAGAGAGAGAAAAAAGGCTGTTCAAAAGAAAGAAAGTTGCAGTTCAAATTAAAAGGAAATGACTATATATCTGATTGAGATTAAACTACATTAAACACAAATCACTTGTGCACTGCTTCTCCTACTCAGGTACAGGAGTTGAACAGGTACAGTTAACTTTTAAATGCTGTTGGGAAGCATTATATTTTGAACAAATTGCATTTGTGTATTGAACACATGACCAAAAATTCATTGACCAGAAAGTCCCAGTTTTTTAAGCCTCCATACGTAATAATGTGTAAACTAAATCCTTTTTGAGAACTTTATGAACTTATAAGTGAAATATGTAACATTTATTTTTTCAGTAAGTAATGATCATATTAGAGGGACAGCTCAGGTTGGACGGTTTGGAGACAAAGCAAGAGAGGCAAGATTGAGATGGCTTGGACATGTGTGGAGGAGAGATGCTGGGTATATTGGGAGAAGGATGCTGAATATGGAGCCGCCAGGGAAGAGGAAAAGAGGAAGGCCTAAGAGGAGGTTTATGAATGTGGTGAGAGAGGACATGCAGGTGGCTGGTGTGACAGAGGAAGATGCAGAGGACAGGAAGAAATGGAAACGGATGATTCGCTGTGGCGACCCCTAATGGGACCAAGCCGAAAGTAGTAGTAGTAGTAGAGTATGTTTACAGCAAGAACTGAGAGCAGAAGAGGAGGAAAACCCAGAGCACAACACAGAGAGTGAGGACCTTGGTGAAGCAAACCCCCCCCCATTATATTTTTAAAACATCCCTCACTGATTTCAACGAGTAGCCAGAACAGCATCATAATGGGAAAACACGTCTACCGTCTCTCTGTAGTTTCCTGTATTATCGGAATTTTCACTTTCATCATGCTCCCTAAATGCTGCTCCTGATGACCCAATAATGACACCGAATCAATCAACCTTTTCAGAATGTCACGGTCTTTCTGGACCGTGTCGTTTTGCTTTGCCAACTGGAAACGCTTGCCTTCATCAATCAGAGTATCAATACTCACATTTCCCAACAGGCTTAATTGCACGGCTGCACTGACATGCTCCTTTTATTTTTCATGAAGCTTAACAGATCTGTCAACATTTTGTAGATCCTCAAATCCATCTCTTGCAAACTTTGGAAAACACCCATCTCCTGCAGCAGCACACTGAAAAATCACGCAAGGCCATCAATACAAGCGGTTTGTTAGCACACTCCACCTTGTCATACCTAGAACACTTAAAACTCCGACTTATCGAGCCCACTCTCTGCACCAGCTTGATGGGGGCTTTGGTCCCCCACATGCCTTCACTCCTAGTTTTTCCTCATAAGAGAAAGTGTGGAAAGATTCCCGTAGGATCCGGTCCGTGATGTTTGCATCCATCACAATACTTCTTTGCAAAATTTGCACAAGACAGGACAGGAGCTAGCTAAACTAGCAGCTCGCTAGCTAAGCTGGTTAGAACAACTAATGTTAGCCTACAGAACAGGGCTACTGCATGAGGTCAAGATCAAAAATGCAAATATAAAGATGAATAAAGATCTGAAGATTAGTTAATTATCATAATATTTAATATATATACGTACATACACACACACACACACACACACACACACAAGAACCACCAAAAACTACTATAGTAATCACTTATCTATCTTAGGTTAATCTTTTTCTTATCTTTCACCACGCTTCAGATACCAAAAGGTATGATGAAGATTGGAGAACGGCTGAACTGGTGTAAATCATTTTCAGGTCGAGGAAAGACTAGATGAAGCACTGCTTCACTGGGTGGGCATTAAAACATGTCATAAACCATAACTGTCCAATCAACAACGTGTAAAGTACTACGTCAACTTAAATTCACTAACATTGGGTTAGTGAAGTAGAACACTGCCCTGTGTCACCTGAGGAGAGCGCCGTGTGGCACAATACCCACAACACATTTTTTTAAGTGACACTTCTTTGTTTGATTCACAGAGGAAATAGTCATTCTAATGAAATGTTGGCATCTGAAATGTTGGCATGTTTTATGTGATATGTGTTAGTTTTTTTGTTTGTTTTTTGGTGACCTGTTGTCTTATAGAAACCTCCTCTGCAGGGAAGAGGAAAAGAGGAAGGCCAAAGGGGAGGTTTATGGATGTGGTGAGGGAGGACATGCGGGTGGCAGGTGTGACAGAGGAAGATGCAGAGGACAGGAAGAGATGGAAATGGATGATCCGCTGTGGCGACCCCTAACGGGAGCAGCCGAACGTAGTAGTAGTAGTAGTAGTTTTTCAGTAAGTCAGGCATGTCTGGATAACTAGTGTTACTTTTACTTTTCTTTGTTTCTTTTTAAATTCAGGAACAATTTATTTCATTTCTTTCATGTACTTGCATACACAAAAGAAACGAAATTTTGTTCCTCCCAGCCCACAGCAGTGCAACACAAAAGACAAAAACACACATCCAAAATTTCCCAAAAACGACACCACCAAAAACATACAAAAACAGAAACTAAGCAAACAAAACAAAACAAAAAACAAACACAGAGAGTTAACAACATAGTCCATTCAGTGCAACACAGTCCAAAAATTCCACTGCCCAGACAACGAACCCCAGCCAGGATGACGGTCGGAACTGCCGGTCTGCATGGGCTAGCAGTTAGCTTAGCCTGCCCCACTTCCGCGTCCTGTTAAACCGCCCTCGGTGTTTCCTCTTCGGGCGCAGCTCCGGGCAGGGTCGTGGTCCTTGGGCCCACCGGATGCAGCAGACCAGGCTCCCTCAGCCGATCCGACACTAGCGCTCCCAGCCAGACACCTTCGACACACCTCCCCACAAACGCAGATGCAGACAAAAACACTGCACTGCACTGTCGACGCGAGGCGAGGCCGCCGCCAGACTGCCTCGGTGTTTCCTCTCTGTAATGTTTCGTACTGCCAGATGAAGAGGCGATTACTACATTACCCATAATGCACTGACCGGATGTAGCGGAAGTGGTTCGTTTAACGGGACCATGCAGTTTATCGCGAGCGTGTGTGTAAGTAGCAGGACGAAATAAACGAGCAGATGAATCAAACTCCCAGACAACTGAGTGTACCGGGCATTATTCTTTATTAGACAGTCACAGCATGGTGTCAGTATATGTAATTAAACTACAGACCCACTTGACAAAAAGAAAAGAACGAAGAAGGTGGAAGCTTTCGGGAATCGTCCAACCTACCTGATGCGTGGCGGCGAGTCACGCCGAGCTCATGTTTACGAGCCGGTTCAGAAGAAAAACGGAGGAGGAAAAATGCAGTTTTCTCCTGCTGTGAATCGGGGACAAAGGGACATAAGTAATACTTGGGCATTAACGGAGGACGATGCAAGTGACAAACATGTACTACGACAGGTTTTCAGCATACCTCACGCCGAAAGCTAACCCCATCTTCGCCAGGTACAAGTTCCACGAGAAGACGCAGGGGAGTGGTGAGTCATTTGAGCGCTTTGTAACAGAGCTCAAACTGTTTGTTAAAGGACCGTGACGATGCAAATAGTATTCGCTACTAACTCACCTAGAGTGCGCGGGAAATTGCATAGTCAGGGACATGGGATAAGTCAAAATCAGGAACAGTGAAAAATATCAGCAGGCCAAGCGAAGGCCAGAAGATGTATAACAAAGCCTGTGCGTGTGGTGGTGCGTGAGGAGGGCACCACAGCAAGCAAACCGAATGCCCAGCAAATGGCTTAAAATGCAGAAAATTGAACCACTTTGCAAGAGTATGTAAATCCAACACTCGCACTCCAAATAGAGCAGGGCCCCGAAATTTACACACGGTTGAGGAAGATGATGAGTACTTTGACTCAGAACTGTTTGTAGATGTCATGATGAGCTAGACGAATGTTTTGGGTAATGGCGTTTCTTAACAATCAAACATACAAATAAACCAGTCACCGGAGCTAACTAAGTGCGACTGCCTCTGTGCAACAATATAACATTCAATTTCGCATTGAGTGAGTGACGTCACAGGTAAGGGTGCCGCGCAAGACCAATCAATCCCTGATAGACCAGGATGATAACCGCTAGACTTCACCACATCTCCCTCTTTCCCAAAGAGCAAATCATGAATGTTCTATCAGTCTCTCCAGCTAACATCTCCTCGGGACTGTTGAACACAAAACAACCCTGCATTTTCAAACGCATTAACTCTTCCACTTTTAAAAAAAAATATCTTAACAGTCAGTTTTAAACTAGGACATTGGGGTACACTGCCCTCCGTCCACAGCAACATGGGGATCATTCTCCCCACAAACAGTTGCTGTTCCTAGAGCTATTTTTGTTGTTGTTATGTCCTCTTCTAGGTGTCTTTGAACCTGAGAGGGGTTTTAACCGCTTTACCTCTCAAGGTCAGTCTCACAGCCCTAGGGGTTGTAGGCTGTTCAGTAGACATTGGTGAAGTGCTTGTTGTTAGCTGGATTATACGCTGGTTGGTCCAGGAACTCCTCTGTTATGCCGGTCCGGTGTCCCGGAAGAAGGTGACTCTGGGACAGCCTGACGATGTGTCCTATTCTGATGAGTGACTGTTCCAGTGTCTGTTCTGATCACATAGGATCTCGGCTCAAGAGATTTACCAATGACTTTGGCTGGTGTTTTCCAACCCTTCTCTCCATCCAGTTTGACTCTCACGCTCTGACCAGGGTGTAGATCAGGCAGAGCATGTACTGAATGTCAGCGGTTATAGAAGAACTGGTAGGCTTTTTTAGCTTTTTTTGTCCCTCTGAAGCACTTGTTCATGGCTGATGTGCTTAGGCTGCAGCTTCTCATCCAGCATAGGGAGTGTCGTTCGGATCTGACGTCCAGTCATGAGATGTGCTGGACTTGCTCCGGTTGCAGTAATGGGGGTTGTACGAGAACACATCAGAGCGAAATGAGGATCTGGTTGCTTGAGAATGCGCTTGGCTGTTTGTTCAGCTCTCTCAGCAGCCCCATTCGCTTGAGAATAATGAGGACTTGAGGTGGTATGGGTAAAACCTTATTGCTTTCTGAACTCCTGGAATTCAGTTGATGTGAACTTCATAGCACTGTCAATCACCAGCTCAAAGAGGATGTCCCATCTCACAAACATAGACTTTAGTCGTGTGATGACTTGTTGGCTTGTGGTAGTAGATAGGTGGGCTCTTTCAATGTCTCTGGAATTATAGTCCACTACAATGAGGTATTTCCTGCCCTCATGCTCACACAGGTTGGCTGCGACCTTTTGCCATTGACCCTTAGGTAAGGGGGTTGTTTTGAGTGGTTCTCTTTTCTGTGTTGGCCTATGCTCCACACAAAATGTGCATGTCTTTACTATCTTTGCAATGTCTGTACTTACGGCTGGCCACCAGACTGACATCCTGGCTCTTTCCCTGCATTTTATCAGCCCGTGGTGACCCTCATGTATCTTTTGCAGTATTTCTGCTGTTTGTATGGCTGGGATGACAATCCTGTCTTGATGCTGTATGAGGCCATCTGACTCAGATAGATGTGCTCTCACCATGTAGAATCCCTGTAGTGACGGTAACTGCATTTTTCTGTAGGCAGCCTGCCCTAATGAAATTAATGACCATCTGGAGATCTGTATCGTTGTGTGTAGCCTTTCTGATGTCATCCAGTCTGTATGCTGACATCGGTCTGCTTGTCACCACAGCCTTCACAAATGCCTTAATGTCCTGCTTTGTGTCATACATCGTCCCATCTCAGTGGGTTTCTACCGTATGTGTCAGCCACTATCAGTTGCTTACCTGGCACATGCATGGCCTTCACATTGAAGTGCATGAGGTTCATCAGCAAACACTGACCTGAGGGGTGCTTTATCCAGGCTTGTGATCTGTTTGTAAACAGAAACTGTCCATAGCTTGCAAGTAGTGAGAAAAACGCTCACACGCCCATACTCCTGCCAGGCACTCCTTTTCGATTTGAGCGCATCTTTTCTCAGCGTCTGTTAATGTGTGTGAACAAAAGGCAACAGGCCTAAGCTCACCTTTGTGTACCTGTGGTAGTGTGGCTCATAGACCGTAGCTGCTTGCATTAGCACTGACGACTGTCGGTTTGCTGGCATCATAGTATGCCAGTACTGGTGCTGATACTAACATAGCCTTAACCCTGATGAATGCCTGCTCTTGAGGCTCACCCCAGATCCAAGCATCCTCCTGCTTTAACAGCTCTGTGATCGGGTGCAGTGTGGTTGACAGGCCAGGTAAGAATTTGCCCAGGTAATTGATGAGTCCCAGCACTTGGCTTTCACTTTGCTGGTGTCTGGCTTTATCCCATCCTGTCTGATGATGTGTCCAAAGTACTGTATCTCTGATTTTCCAAACTGACCCTTTCCTTGTTCAGCTTTAAACCTTAGTCTTTAGTCTTTGATGGTCTGTAGCACTGCACTCAGGTGGCAGTTGTGTTCCTCCTCATTCTGTCCATAGACTAGCATGTCATCCATCACGGCAAAAGTACCCTCACGGTTCTTCAGGAGTGCGCTCATCTCCTGCTGGAAGATCTCGGGAGCTGATGTAATGCCGAACAGGAGACGGTGGAAACAGAATCCTCCTACTGGCGTGATAAATGTGGTCACTTTTCTACAACTGGCTTCCAGTGGAATTTGCCCGAATCCACTGGAGGTGTCCAACGTGGAGAAGACCCTCGCCCCAACCAGCTTGGGGGCTATGTCCTCCAAGATCGGCAAGATGAACCTCTCCTGCTTCACTGCTTCTATAAGTCCTCACATATTCTCACTTCCCATTGAAGGAGGAACTTGTGGCTGAAAGGCAGTCACAAAGAATAAAGAATCTATTCCAAAAGAAATGTTGGGAACCATCTAAAACACAAAAGAAAAAGGCAGGTATAAAAAGAAAGACTCAAGATGCCTCTTCATCAGAAGAAGATATGTGGCTGTGCCTTGTTTGTGTGGAGCCATTTATGAACAGCTGTCCAAGAGAGACTTGAGTCCAGTGCGTGAACTGCAAACAGTGGGCTTTAGTAACACACTTCCAAACAGTTTGTGAAAACGGTTAGCTGGAATAATGTTGACCTGAGCACCTGTATCTAACTTAATTTAACTCTGTGCTTTTCAACCTCAGCAATGGCCTGCTCTCTGTCTGTGCATTTCTGCTCTTTTGTAACTGTGTCAATGTACAGTTCATCCAGTTCCTCTATATCACTGCCCTCTACTGTATGAACTGGCCTGGGCCTGCATGGCTGCTGGGACCTACATACCTTGGCGAAGTGATTGAAGTTTTTGCACTTGTTGCATTGCCGTGCTTTTGCTGGGCATTACTGTCGTTCACTGTGCTCCCTTGCACAATTCCCACACATTTTGTAACGTTTGACACTGTCTCTGCTGCTTTTGAAAGTTTTTCCATGACCGTTGTTATTCCGAGCGTCTCTTGTGTGTCTTGCCACACCTCACTGCATGGACTGCATGGCTAGCTGATGGCGTGCAATTATTCACCATAACTTTCATCTGCTCTCGTGCTAGCTCATGTGAACGCGCGATGTTCAATGCTTTTGCTAAGTGTAGTGTAGCTCCATGGCTAAGCAGTTTCTCTCGGACTTTAGGCAAGTTTGTTGCGAAAACAATACAGTCCCTAACCATTTCGTCTGCGTTGATGAATGCTGTCAGTTGGCGGGAACCTTCAGCAATGAACCCCTGATGATATGCCTTTCCCTGGTCCAGGATTGAAAACCAGCTATACTCACCAAGAGTATCTGTGAGGTCCTGGACGTGGGGCAAGGGGTGTCTATCAGGTACAATTTTTGATTCAACTGCCAGTAATTGATACAAAGTCGGGGTGTACTGTCCTTCTTTCGAAAGCATACCACTGGCGTGGAATATAGGAATTTAGATTTGACAATCCAGCCCCTGGCCAGCAGATCTTGGATGTATTCCTTCACCTCTTTGTACACAGGTTTTGGCACCGAGGTGTATGATTTCTAAACTGGAATATCATCTTTGAGGGTGATAGACATCTGTAAGCTGGGAATGCATCCCATGTCATCTTCATCTCAAGCAAAGGCCAGTGACTCCTCATGGAGTACTTCTTGACAGACCTTTGCTGTTTGTCATCAAGATGACTTGCATCACCGGGTGGGTCCCATTTTACGGATGAATTGTCCCTGCTACTGCTTAGATCAATAAGTGGCTCGACACTCTTTACTTCAACCCTTTCTGGTTGTCTAGACATTTCAGTCTGGTCAGTTTCTATTATTTTTGCAATAAGCTGAATGTGTCATCATGTCATGCTTAATGTGGTTCCCGATGGGGACTGTGACAAAAGCAGCTCCTTTGTTTCAGACTTCAAACCATCCCTGTAGTATACTATAGTGCCCTGCACTGATACTAATATGGAAGTTGATGAAGTGGAGGTGGAGTAACTCAGTTTGTGATTCGTCTGGCCATGCATTTAGTATATGTGTATGCAGCACGGGTTGTCGTTAATAAAGTAATCTCATGCAGTCAAAGTCAAGTCTCTGTATATTCATTAGCTAAGTCAAATCTTCCGGTCATGTAAAACCATAACAATCACCCATATCGAGTTGTTGTAGTCGGACATCACCTTGGCTGGGTTCAAACAACAAGACTGGCTCGGTGAGGTCTAGGTTAGCTGGAACCATGCATTTGACACGTGTAACTTGACCTGCATGAATGACAATGTCCTGGAGCCCAACTTTGACCAAGGCATGACCAACTTCAACAACAGTCTGTGTCTGAATGAAGTTCACTATTGTCAAGTCAAGTAGGATTTATCCGTCCCCAGAGGGGCAATTGTTGGGTAGCAGTGGCAACATTTAAACACACAAACACCCCACAGAGCACATAAGGCAAATAAATACAAATAAATACAACATGTAGTCAACAAGCCAACAAAAAGCAATGCAACAGTAAATGTTAACAGGGTTTATCAAGGTGGAGCTGGTATTACCTCTTACTGTTGGAGTTTAGCAGTGAAATAGCTGAGGGAATGAAGGAGTGTTTGTATCTATTGGTTTTGACTACTGGGTATTTGAAGCGGGAACCAGAAGGCAAGGTGTGAAACTCTAGGTGCAGGAGGTGGTTGCTTTCATACAGGATGGATTCTGCTTTCCTAAACATCTGGTTGTTATATCAAACAGGTTTTCTGTTGGGTACCTGTGATACTACTGCAGACCCTGATCACCTTTGTTAGTGCATTTTTCTGTTTACGATTGAGAGAGGCATACCAACCGATAAAAGAAAAAGTATTAACTGACTCAATAAGAGATCTGTAGAAAAAAGTCAACGAGGACCTGTCGACACCGAACTTAGCCGGCTTCCTCAAACAAAAAAGGAGCCGCTGGCTTTTTTTGCATTGCAAATTGGTATTATAATCAAAGTTCAGCTTATTATCAATTATAGTGCCCAAGTACTTGTATGACTCAACAGTTTCAACCTCATGGCCATTAATCTTAGTGTTGACTGCGTTGGAGGGATTATGTCTAAAGTCAGTATACATGTCTTTGGTTTTAGTCACATTTAATTCCAAAAAGGCTTCCTGACACCATTTGGAGAAATAGTCTATGACAGGACCATGAGACATTTCATTCTCCTTCAGCAGGCTCACTATAACCGTGTCATCTGCAAATTTCACAATGTGATGATTTTTGAACTCACTGCGGTAGTCATTAGTGTACAGGATGTATAGGAGAGGAGAGAGGACACAGCCCTAAGGGGAGCTGGTTGATGTGGAATTCAAGCCAGAAAAATGTCCATTCACTCTCACTGTCTTGAGATCTGTTGGTGAGGAAGTCCAAAATCCATCCAACAATGTTGGTGTCCAACCCAAAACGTTCCACATGGTTCTGCACTAGCAGGTGAGGCTGTATGGTATTGAAGGCTGATGAGAAGTCTACGAACAACAGTCTGGCATGGTTCTTACTACCCTCTAAGTCAGTGGTTCCCAACCTTTTTTCTTTGGAAACCCCCCCCCCCCACTTGTTTCTAAGAAAAGCTGAGCCCCCCTTGCCCCCCCCACATACACCAAGAGAAAAGTGATTCATTCCAGATATTTATTTGCAAAAATTAACATCAATTGTAGTTTTTTCCACGTTTATCGTCATTAAATGTCTCATTTCCATCCTCAGAAAATCTGTGTTTAAATGTCTCAGAATCAGAATCAGAATACTTTATTCATCCCTGATGGGAAATTGGGTAATTTGGTCTCTTGTCTTGTATAAGCTTAACATTTTTTTTTAAACAACTCAACAGAGTAGGCCTGTTGCCATCTGACTCAGGCTCATTGAAACATCAGCATAATTTTCATCTGACTCAGGTTCACTGAATTGTCATATCTGTACTCTGACTCATTGAAACAACAACAAATGAGTATTGTTGTAATCTGATATCCACATGCACGTCATGTAAAGTTGTGAACGCTGGTTTTAACAGTAACCTTTTTACTGAGTCTACCATCCTGTTCATTCATAAACTAATAACACTTTTTTTTGACAGGCAGTATGTGTTATTTTGCTCACACAGTCACCATAACAATAACTTCTTCCTTACATTTTTTACTGAGTCTGTACTATCCTGTTCATTCATATACCAATAACACTGTTTGTTTGTTTCTGTTTTTGTTTTTGACCGGCAGTGTGTGTTATTTTGGCACACACAATAACAATAACTTCTTCCTTACATTTTTTTACTGAGTCTTGTGCCATCCTGTTCATTCAGAAACTAATGGCCACCTTGGGCTTGCATACCGTTGACCAGGGATGGAATGTCAGGTGCGATGCTTGTGACAGCCAGCCTAAAGTCCTGGTATACATCGAGTCTGTTGCGGGCTTTTGTTTGTATTGTTATAAGGGCAACTGAAGGCTGTCTCAGACGGATACGTTATGTAATGCTGAATGGGAGAATAACCCTTGTTTCTGCGTGTTTGGCCAGTCTGGGTGCAACAGCGTGTCGTTTGACTATCCAAAACTTTTTGTATCCGTTCTCCTGGAAGTATTTCTTTGACATCGAGTCAGCTTGAAGGTCAGCAAGCTCTTCATGGCTGCAGCCCCACCCGTGCAGTATGCAACAAGGTTCTCGTAGGGCAGATTGTTGGGTCCACAGCCATAAAAATATCCTGGCCTGCTGTTGTTGTGGTTAGATTGGTAGACATAGGAATGTCTTGTTTCAAGTCATCACCGTCAACATATTGAACATAAATGATGAGCACAGACTCGTCTGATACTGTTGTCGTTTCATCCAACTGAATGGCAAAGGGAACATTCCTAAGCTTCTCGTGCAGCTGGTTCTGACAATCTCCAGCCATTTTATCAATTCTGTCTTTGACGGTGTTAGAGTGGGGCGGTTTTCACTTTATCAACTGTGCGTGGGCCACACAGCCTCTACAATGTTTAGACAGGCGGGTTTGATAAGCTGCTCTCCAATAGTGTGTGGCTTTTTAGCCTTGACAATTAATAGCCAACACTCAAATGACACCTCCGTGGCTCTGTGCAAATCACTGCCTCCTTGTTCAAATACTTTTCTGATGTTGGTGGATCTTCTTGATAGCGTCAACTGCTTTTTCTTCTCAAAAAATTCCTGACTTTCACCAATAGTCTCTTGATGTTTTGTCTCTTGGTGTCATTTCATTTTGCTTGGCTTCATGCTGTCATTAGCTAGTTTCTCACCACACATGACACATTCTGGCTGAGACTTGTCCTGTCCTTCCATAAAACCAAAGTTAAGGTAGTTCTTGAAATAAAGCCTTACTTTCTTTTTTGACGCTGAGTCATCCGCACTTTTATGTTTCTCAGCCATGTTTCATTCATAAAGTGCTACTGCTGACTGCAGGAAAAAATGAAGAAGAGCAAACATTAGCTACCTGACAACACTGCCTGCTCACAGTTTGATAGTGCAGATTGACGTGTCACAGAGGTGTGCTACTAGGTGTAGCCTAACTACATTTTAGAAGGGGGGGGGCAAAGATGTATTTTTAAATATTTTTATATGCAGACTTTTGTATAAAATAAATTAACCAGTAAGTGAGTTATTATGCTTTTATTTAAAATGTGCACTTTGACAACCTCAGAGCAGAAAAGCCTCGCACACCCCCTGTGATCTTTGGTGCCCCCCCAGAGCAGACAAAGTTGGGAACCACTGCTCTAAGTGACTGTGAATGAAGTTAAGCAGAGTTATGGTTGCATCCTGAAACCCCCTGTTGGTTCGATATGCAAACTGTAATGGGTCGTGAAGATGTGCCATCCTGTCAAGAAATTCCTTTTTAATCAGTTTTAATCAAATGACTTCATAACAAGAGAGGTTAAAGCTACAGGCCTTTAGTCATTCAAAGTCTGAGGATGGCTCTTTTTTGCAATGGGAACTATTGTAGATTGTTTCCATAGATTGGGGACCGTTTGATAACAGAGTGAAATATTAAAAATATGATTGAAAATAGGGCCTATTTGAACCAGCACAGTAGAAGAGCAGATGGCTACCAATTTTACCAGGGCCAGGGCTTGTTCGAACTTTACAGTGTTTAAAAGTATTCACAACACTCTGTACAGAAAAGAAAGAGACAAGTTGACTAGAGTTCAGTAGGTTCTGTGTTTTAAAACAGCAGTTTCATTATTAAAATCATGCACATCAAATCTTGAGTAAACTTATTAAACTCCTGTGCTAGAGCCAGATCTGATGAAAAGCCATCTAAAGCCATCTTTTTCTTTGTTTGTCATTTACACCAAGAATTGTCCTGACACTGTCCCAAGCTGAGCCTAAATTGTTATTGCTCAGTTTGTACTCCACCTTTTGTTTGTATCCCAATTTAGCCTTCTTAATTTCCCATTTAATTTCCTTTTGTAGAACAGTCAACTCAGAAAGGTTACCTTGCTTGAATGCACGTTTTTCTTCTGCTTAAATAGTACTTTAAGGTTTTTGGTCACTCAGGGTTTACTATTAGGATAAATCTTGACTACCTTCCCAGGGATAACAATGTCCTCACAGTATAATACCCATGAGCTGATAACTTCTGTGAGTTCATTAATGTCCCGCGATGATTCGATGAACTCATCCCATGCTGTGCGGTCCAGACACTATTGTGGTGGCTTTGTCACCCTTAATTTCCATCGCACCACTCAACAGGCTCGCAATACTAGAGAAGATCTCAGTCCCATTCTTTTCTCCTTTGATCAGCTGCTCAGTCATGTTGAACCCTAGAAGCGGATATTCTAGTGATATACTTCCGGCCAGGAATGGCACTTGGATTGACAGGTTAGGATTGCTGTTGCCGGGGAGGTTCACAGTCACCTCGACTCATGAGTCATAGGACATGGGAGCTCCGTTAACTGCGAGGATGTTGAGAGGCTTGGTTCCTAACAGTTTGTTCAGTGGCCGGATCCTGTGGTCAGGTAAATATGTTTGTCTCCATTTGTGATCCAGGATGCGGACCTGTGCACTAGTGTCAAGTAGTGAAGTAACAGCAAAGCCATTCATATAACATTTGAGCAGGCACTTATTTCCCACTAGAGCTGCCACTTTGTCATGTGCAGCTTGGATCCCACTAGGCACCTGAGGGGAGACTGTACGGTTGGTGTCGATGTTGTTCACTCCAGGTTGTCTCGGCTTGGTCCCAGATTGCACTCAGCAATGTACTCATCCACCTCCAGGGAAAACCAATATTAACGCGGACACACTCTCTCACTGTCCCCTGGAGGTGTATGAGTACATTGCTGAGTGCACAGAAGAGCTGCCTCAGGAGGTTGTCAATGCTACATGGGAGGGAAGCAGAGCAGCAAAGATGCAAGAGGTTGCATGGGTTGCAGTCATGTATATGAGGCAAGACAGTTCACCTGAAGGCAGTGTCCCAAGCCCTATGCCTGCGATCGACCACAACGTACTGGTGAAAGCTCAAAGGTCCGACCCAGCCTTTGGAACGATAATGAAGCTCAAAGAGACAAGTAACACACTTACCAAGCAGATGAGACAAGGAGGCAGTGATGCAGTCAAAAAACTGATGCATGAGTGGAGCAAGCTCCACATTGAAAATTGACTTTTACACCAGATGGCCAGACACTGATGTCAGTTTGTCTTACCTGCCCTGTATAAACCAATGGTTCTCAAGCAGCTGCACAATGAGATGGGTCACGTTGGTACGGAGAGAGTTCTGAGCTTGGCAAGAGAATGCTTTTACTGGCCTTTTATGAAACATGATGTGGAAGTCTATGTCACTAGACGTCTGTGCATAAAGCAAAAAAAAAACACAAAAAAAACAAACAGCTGTACATGTAAAAGCACCGGTGAGCAGTATCACTACCTCACCACCTCACCACTTGAGCTTGATCCATCGACTACTTACATCTGGAGCCTTGTAAGGGTGGCTACGAGTATATTCTTGTGGTTGTCGACCACTTCACCAGATACTCCTGAGCTTATGCGACTAAGAACAAGTTGGGAAAGACAGCTGCAGAAAGAATATTCAATGACTTTGTCCCAAGGTTTGGCTATCCTGCAAAATTACACCATGACCAAGGCCACGAGTTCGGAAATGAACTTTTCATCATGCAAAATTTGAGCGGGACTGGGCACTCTAGACCAGTGTTTCTCAACCGGGGGTCCGCGGACCCCTAGTGGTCCGTGGTGTAATTGCAAGGGGTCCGTGAAAATAAAATATCTTTAAAAAAAAGATCCTATGACATTTATAGAAATAGGATTATTTTACTCAAATGTGACTGAGACCTTTATCTACCTAAACTATAAAGGGTAACAGGACTTTTTTCTCTAATTACATCTGTTTCACAAGTGTAATTTATTGTATTTTAATAAGAGATCTCGCTCCCGTTTGCATTGTTAAGTTACTGCATAAAAATTCTGTTGTTACATATATCTGAAAGTTACTGAATACATATTCTGTTTTGTTACATATATCTGAAAGTTACTGCATAAGAATTCTGTTTTGTTACATATATCTGAAAGTTACTGCATAAGAATTCTGTTTTGTTAACTATATCTAAGTTACAACTGAAAGCTCTTATTTTTGCCCCAAAGAGTGAATAAATGCTATAATGCACTTTAAAATGCAGTTTTACTGTTTCTATCAAATTGCAACCCCCCTCCCCCAAGATCAGGTGGAGGGGTCCTCAGGGTAGATGTGGATTGTCAGCGCCGCCTTTTTTTCCTCTCTTTAAGTTTCCTGGGTACATCTACATGTGCCACTGCTGCTCCCTCCAAGTGTGCTAAGACACATGTGCTGCAGCTGTGTCTGAAGAAAATGAAACATATTTTTGAGGTGGGTTTAGTTATAAAATACATTCAGATGTTTGATCGTGTTCTTTCCACTACAAATCACAGTTGAAAAAAATGACTAAGGAGAAAATAATTTATTTTCACAATGTAACACTTGTAATATTTCCCATTTAACCCTCGAAATCCCACACCCATTTTTTGTCGCATGAAAATTAAGCCGTGATCCGACTACCAAAGGAGAGCCCAAATAATATATTTCTAACAAAAATTTTGAAAATCTGTCATTCCCATAAGTAGTCATGAAGAAGTGTTAAACATTTCATGTCTGGGTAGGGTAGCGCTCTGTTCCATTGCCTACCAACCCAGGGCTTGCTGGTTCAAATCCCCGTGTTACTGCTGGTATAACAGACCAAGATATACCCCCTGGCCAGACTATACCTGGGGTTAAAGTGGGCTAGCCTGTTTTATACCTAGGGTATATTATGGGCTAGTGCGGTTTATACCCCAGGGTATTGTTTAGGCTAGGCTATCATACCCCCCTAGGCCAGATTATACCCCCCACACTCAGACCCGGGTCAGGTGTCCCTACAGACGCAATTGGCCATGTCTGCGGGTGGGAAGCCGGATGTGGGTATGTGTCCTGGTCGCTGCACTAGCGCCTCATCTGGTCAGTCAGGGCGCTTGTTCAGGGGGAGGGGGAACTGGGGGTAATAGCGTGATCCTCCCACGCGCTATGTCCCCCTGGCTAAAATCCTGTCAGGTGAAAAGAAGCGGCTGGCAACGCCACATGTATCAGAGGAGGCATGTGGTAGTCTGCAACCCTCCCCAAATCAGCAGATGGGGTGGAACTGTGACCGGGACACCTTGTAGAAGAGTGGGGTAAAAAAAAATGTCATGTTGGGCTTTACGTGATGCAAATGAGGTATTTTTTATTATTATGTTTTAAAGGCTACAAAAAACCCATGAAAAAAAATTTCATTGTATATAATACTATTTTTGTTTGTTTGTTTTAGAAACAGTTTAAGAAAGATTCAAACATTGACAACTACCATGTAAATATTGGAATACATAAACTTAAGAATGGCACAGTGGTTGGCGCGGTCGCCTCACAGCAAGAAGGTCCTGGGTTCGAGCCCCAGGGTAGTCCAACCTTGGAGGGTAATCCTGGGTTGTCCTCTGTGGGGAGTTTGCATGTTCTCCCCGTGTCTGCATGGGTTTCCTCCAACAGTCCAAAGACATGTAGGTCAGGTGAATTGGCTGTACTAAATTGTCCCTAGGAATGAATGGGTGTGTGTGTGTGTCGGCCCTGTGATGGCCTGGTGGCCTGTCGCCTATTGACTGCTGGAATAGGCTCCAGCATCCCCACGACCTTGAGAGCAGGATAAGCGGTTAAGACAGTGGGTGGATGGATGGATGGATAAACTTAAGAAACACTGTTAATAAGTATGTGAAAATTAAAAATGCATTATGAGAACGTGTGTGTGTGTGTCTGTGAAAGAGGGAGAGACAGACAGAGATGGACAGAGAGACAGACAGTTGAATAAGTAAAATTTATTATGAGGAATTGTGTGTGTGCGTGCATGCATATGAGAGTGAGTACATGGGTGCTCGTGAGTGTGATTAACCGTGGTGGAAGGAGTACTGAAAAGCTGTACTCAAGTAGAAATACTTTTACATTACTGAAATATTACTCAACTACAAGTAAAACAACAAAGTATTAGTCTCAAAAACTTCTAGTATTACTAGTCATCATCATTGGTGGTCACTCGGGGTAGAGTATGGCTGTCCTCCTTCTGGGTCCCTCTGGATCCTCAGGTGGGCGTAGAGGCCGATCCTGGAGCCGCATAATGGGAGGAGGACTGTGCGTGACAGCTTTTTACGTGGAGTGGCTGATGCACCTGCAACCACCACACAGTCCTTGGCATGGGGTGGCCAGAGTCCAATGACATGCAGAACCAAGACGATTGGGACCCCCTTCTGTTGCAGCCTTCATCCGCCTCCACTGTCTTTGTGACCTGGAGACATCTCCCACCGTTGAAGTATTTGTTGGATCACGCTTCGTCTGGACCCTCCCCCTTGACCTATCCACCTCGGTTGACCCTAGCAGGAGCCAAGCTCCGGACAGCATAGCTCTTGGGATCATTAGTACATGCAAGCTTCTCAGCCCCGGCAAGGTGGCGAGTATTGCTAGTATTACTACTAGTATTAGTCACTTTTAACCGTTGATGATTAATGCATTATCAGGAATCAGGAACACCAAGGAACACCCTACTTGTCATTTATTTCACTTCGTGTACTTGTGCACATGAAACGAAGCGAAATATAATTTCCCCCAGCCCACAGCAGTGCAACACAAAGACAAAAACACTTATCCAAAAACTACAAGAACACATATATCCAAACTAGAACACATATATCCAACTAAGCAACAAAAAATCACTGTCCAAGAGAACGAACGCCAGCCAGGATGACTGTCACAACTGCCGGTCTGCATGGGCTAGCAGCTAGCCCAGCCTGCCCCACCCTGCCTTCGTGTCCCACCAGACTGCCCACGGTGTTCCCCCTTCAGGTGCAGCTCCAGCAGGGCCACGGTCCCTGGGCCCACCGGTAGCAGCAGACTAGGCTCCCCCAGCTGATCCAGCACCAGCTCCCCCAGCCGCACACCCCTGACACACCTCCCCGCACTCCACACAATGACACCAAAAACACAGTCAGTGCTAGGTATGGCCGCCGCCAGACCGCCCTCGGTGTTATTGGAACTGCCGGTCTGGATGGGCTAGCAGTTAGCTTAGCCTGCCCTGATTCCACATCCTGTCAAACCGCCCTCGGTGTCTCCTCTTCGGGTGCAGCTCCGGGGTCCCTGGGCCCACAGGATGCAGCAGACCAAGCTCTCCCAGCTGATCCAGTGCCAGCTCTCCCAGACATCAGATGACGACACAAACTTAGACGTGGACAAAGATACTGCATGGACGGTACTGGGTGAGGCCGCTGCAAATGTAAATTCGCACCGCCATCATCCCACACTAGTACTGGGTGAGGCCGCTGCAAACATGAGTTCGCGCCGCCATCTTCGCACACTGGAAGCAGATCAATAGCAGGCATTCAATTGAAAGGTGAGATCCATGTAGAAAATATCTACTTTCAGCAAAGCACATTTCTCTGATAAATGACAGGATGTAGGCCTGTGCAGGGTGTCTCGCTGCCTGCCGCCCAATGACTGCTGGGATAGGCTCCAGCATCCCCGCGACACTGACAGCAGGATAAGCGGTTTGGATAATGGATGGATGGATGGATGATAGGATGTGTAATAGATGGATCAAACTAAGGCAATTTGTTTTCCAAAAAAAATATACGGATAAAGCAGGAATTTTGTCTGTTAAAAGCATACTAAAAATGTGTTTGAACCTGCATAGAACACAAACTTCTCCCAATGCACTGCAAGAAAACAGCTAGCCAAGGGCCTAATGGGAGTGTTGAAACTCTTGGACATGCTAGCACATCTTGCACAATTGACTTTCTGAACCTTTTTGTTCAGTTTCAGCAGCAGCTGATTTTCCAGTTTAACAGAGTCTATCTGGCTGCATTTGGATGTGAAGAGTTGACCAGCACAGCTAAAAAGCCCTTCACATACAGCAGAGGCAGGCAGAGCTGTGTTCAGCTTGAGAGAGAGCCTTTCTATGGCTGGGAAGGATCGAAGCAGCCCCATGCTGTCTGTGGTACAAACAAGAAAACCATCAAGCTCAGCTTGACTTTGTGACTTTCTGGGGAAGAAATCGTAGTCATTTGATGACTCACTTTCTTTTGCTCAATCTTGAGCTCCGTCGTTTCAAGATGCCGTTTCACAAACATTAAGCCTGTAATTGCAAGTAGACGATACAATCTTGGTGCTTTAGCAAATTTTGTTATTTCAGTGAATATTCCTGAACACACACACACACTAGGACCGGATGGCTTGTAGCAATTGCCCTGGTACCCCATACTCCCGCAGTACCCCCACACAGATGGCCCTGGGGTACACAATCGTAAGCCTTCTCCAAGTCCACAGAACACATGTAGACTGGCTGGGCAAACTTCCATGCCTCCCTCAGCACTTTTTTTTAGTTTCTACTGACTTCTGAGTCAATGTCTACAGTGCTGTTTTTTTTTTTCTTGTCCTTTTGTATCTGTTTAAGTTGGAGAGTACTGCTGGCATTGTGTGTAGCTGCTGCTTCTCCCTCTCGTAGCCCCCCTTCCCATCCACCCCTGTATGTCTGTGTTATGTTTATCTGTTGTCTTGTTTCACCCCGTTTATTGTAAAGCGACTTTGAGTGTTAGAAAAGTGCTATATAAGTCTGATTTATTATTATTATGAAAGAGTTGGTCCATTGTTCCACAGCCAGGACGGAATCCGCATTGTTCCTCCTAGAGCCAAGGTTCGACAATCGGTCGGAGCCTCTATTCCAGCACCCTAGAGTAGACTTTACCAGGGAGGCTGATCAGTGTGATATCCCGATAATTAGAGCACACCCTCCGGTCCACACCATAGCACCTTATCGCCTCTTATTTCGCCTGTATATGTCAATCCTTGTGTATATATCTGAAGATTGTGTAGTTGTAGTGTTGTTGTTCTATGTTAAGTACACTGACAGAGCCACGAAACTGGAATCAAATTCTAACCTACATGGCCTATAAACTTGATTCTGATTCTGATATTCTACCTGGATAATCTTTTACTCCGGGCCAAGCCCTATGTTGAATAGCTTAATTGTGCCATCTAATAACAGAGATAATGTAGGCTATTTTGTCCTTCACCTTTTCTCACTCCTGCTTGGACTCAATAATAAAAGTGCTTCATCATTGACTCTGTGTCCTTGTTCCAACATTATTTTGCAGAAAGACGTGCGATTCCATCTGTCTTCCATCCATTACCAACGGCGTCACAATTTCGAGGTCTGGTTTGCTTTCTTAATTCTGAGGTAGGCCCAGGATAAATATAGTAACATGTTTATAGACTGTATCATGCAGTATTACTTACACTAGTAATGCAATGCACAAACTTAAAGGCGTTGATATGTAACTTGTTAGAAAAGAAACATCAGATCAGATGAAGCCTCATTATTTTCTTTCGGAAATACAGTTTTACCAGGGACTTGAAGGATAATTGAAACTGATGCAGTAAGAGTTTGATTATGTTGGTTAATGAAAATGCCTGGGTTAATCATTTCTCATGGCTTAGTACGTGAGCATGCTGTAAACGGAAGAAACGCCAATTTTCCAAAGGTTTCTGTCTGAATGTCCAATATTGATGACATTGCCTTTAAATCAAAGCAGTCTGTTAGCAGTCACGTGTATTATTTTACACAATACAAGCATACGTTCTAGATAGAGCCCAATATCAAAAATGTTGTGTCACTACAGTTGTGAGTCAGTGATGTGGATTGTCAGCGCTGCCTTTTTTTCCTCTCTTTAAGCTTCCTGGGTACATCTACATGTGCCACTGCTGCTCCCTCCAAGTCTTATAAAACACACGTGCTGCAGCTGTGTCTGAAGAAAATGAAACATATTTTTGAGGTGGGTTTAGTTATAAAATGCGTTCAAATGTTTGATCATGTTCTTTCCACTACAAATCACAGTTGAAAAAAATGACAATTTAAGGAGAAAAATGTTACACTTGTAATATTTTCCATATTAACCCTCTAAATCCCACACCCATTTTTGTCATGATCCGACCAACCAATAACATATTTCTAGCCTGGGAACCAGACAAGTCTGCAAGCCAATGTTGTACATTTGCTCTGGCACATTGGCCGCCCTCCCGTTCATACACATTTCCAGCTGACCTGGCCCAGGTCGGGCCAATCACAACCGTTTATCTAATTGGGGGCGGGTTTGATATGATGACGTACAGCCATTTTTTTTTCACCGCCTTCCGGAAACTCTGCTTCTGATTGGCTAGTACTTGTTGCCGCCGCTGATTAGTTTGGTTAGGGTGGGGTCAGCCAATCAGAGCCAGAGTAGGGGTGGGTCTTCCCGGAATGCGGGTGGGGAAAAAATACAGAGGAGCGCCGTTGGCCACCACTGATGTATAACAGCATGTTGAATCTGCTATCATGACATTATTAAGTGAACTGGACCGTATATTTTCTCTAAAAGAATAACAAACTACTGCACTTAAAGCTTTTGTTTATAGGAAAGATGTGTTTGCCGTACTTCTGACAGGATTTGGTAAAGTTTAAGTGCTGGTCACCCGTTTCGTTGCTCTAATTGGTTGTAAGTCTATCCAGTTGCATCCACAGGCGTTTTGGTCAGCATCTCTTTGTAGAGGGATAATTTCCCTTGGAAACTGAAACTGAACAGAGAGGAACCAGACAAATTAGCATTTGCGAATTCGTATGGTCCCCAGGCTAACATATTTCTAAAAAAAATGTTGAAAATCTGTCATTCCCATAAAGTGTTGAAAATGGCATGTTGGGTTTTACGTGATTCAAATGATGTTGAATGATTTTCATTATGGTTTTAAGGCTACAAAAACCTGTGAAAAGAATTTTCATTGTATATAATAATCTTTTGGCCCTGTGATGGTCTGGCGGCCTCCCGTCTGCCGCCCAGTGACTGCTGAGATAGGCTCCAGCATCCCGCGACCCGAATTAGCGGTTTGGATAATGGATGGATGAATAATAATCTTTTATTTTTTTGTCTTAGAAACAGTTTAAGAACAGATTCAAACATTGATTACTACCACGTTAATGTTGGAATCTTCATAAATTGTAAGAATAACAGTTAATAGGTATGTTGAAATGTATTATGAGGAATTGTCTGTGTGTGCATGGGTGTTCATGAGTGTGCTCAAGGTCATTCTTTGGCCCTGGTTGAGAACAAGGGCACATTGCTTTTACGTTTGCAGTTTTTTTCCCCCTCCAAATAAAGCCATAGATTAGCCATAGCCATTTCATCCGAGGATACTCAACCTGATGATGGTGATGATGATGAAAGCCATAGAATGCAATTTGCCTCTTCCTCCCCTGTTTACAGTGCAATTTACACAGGCATGTGTAAATGAAATTAAAAAATAAAATAGGCTACAATCACTTTCCAACCGGTTGGACTTGGCCTATATGTCCCCACTTGTAGTTTGGATGCAGATTAGGTCACAGCCTTTTCAACGCAGCGAGTATCATCAAATTTGGCATTTTCAATGGATTTTAGCTCAGGTGACTTTCCCTCAATGCCCAATGTGACATTTTTAACACAATACATTTTCGAAGGTTACACCTCCAGAATGATAAAATACTGCATTTTTCATGCGTTAAATTTCAGAAAGTAGTCCTTAAAATAGGAAAAGAAAAAAAAACATCAGGAAGAGGGTACACTATGCATTTTCTGCCATTTGATGGATGTAACCTCACTGACCTGTCACTCTTCATAGTTTTTTAAACCAGAACATGTCACATTTGTTAGACAGAATCACCACTAATGAATAAAGTTCTTTTTAACCATCGATAACATACACTTTACTCAAGCTAGCTTTGTGGCCTTGTTCTGTTAGATGTTTTAGCAATGCAATGGTACCAATCGAATCATCAACATACTGTCTCAGCATGCTCCCTGCTGGACGATGTAAACTCTCCAGACTTGCATGCAAAACCTGCGAGTCGATTGCTGGGGACTCCACATAACCTTGTGGCGTCCTGGTCCACATATATGTTTCACCCTGGAATGTGAAAGCAAACCAATACAGAGAGTCTGGGTGCACACAGACACTGCTGCATTTACTGCCTGTAAATCTCGCATGAATCGCCACTCTGCTGGCTGATTCTGCCCCCTTATCTTTTTCTTTTTTTAAACTGGAAAGACAGGCCTCCTCACTGGTGAATGAACACATGGGATAATGACTCCTGCTGCCAGCAAACTGTTAAACACTGGTGTTATACCGATTACTGCCTCTGGTTTGGGCAGATGTTGTGCCTGACATGGACGGTATGTGCTCTTGGATGTCACATGGAGGGGTTCAGCCCCTTTAACTAATCCCCACATCGTAATTATCTGTAGCCCATAAAAATTTGTGGCACTTTTGCAACTCTGGTGAGTCAGTGGTTAATTGGGGGACATTTCTCCACCCCCTCGAGTTGAATTTACTGCTCTGTGCTAAATCCACAGTCCTTTTTCCATGAAAGTGCTCTGAAATGGGCATCTATATGCTTACATTTGGGGTGAGTATTGTACTCCTCCTCCCCGTGTCTCCCACATGTGGTCTTGTGAACACTGAGTGACCCACGGCCTTAAATCCTCCCACCGGGTGTCAATTGTTTTGACCAGAGGCACATGTGGTGTCGAGTTACACACCCAGTGGAGCTGGGTTACGGCGGAGGTCGGCACAACCGTCAATGCTAACATATGATCATCCCAATACATCCCATCACTAGTCATAAGATCACTTTCTTTTCCTTGCCCGAACCAAACTTTCTCAAATCCCTCATCAACTCCTTCACTTACATTGGCTGTGACATGCAAATCAGAATCTACCATGAATGTGTGCTGTGGTGACATGCGAATATGTGCCAATTTAAGCAAATCGGAGGTTACTGATCTCGGCCCCGATGGTGACATATCGCATTGGTGTGTGTACAATGGCTTGCCATGCCCTAATTGTATATACTGACCTGGGATGTCTGATATTCTAGTGACGTTAATTCCTTCCTCTGTACAATGCAATACCAAGCCCAACGCACACATCCCATCTCTGGCTAACAAATTTGCAGGGCAACATTTGGAAAAGAGAAAGGAGCATTTTATTCTGTCACCGTCTTCTGTGACGACCGACAATGGCGTGTCATAATTCTCTCACTGTAACACCTGATGCCCTACAGTGTCAATATATCTACCACTCAATTTCGGGGGCACTTGAAATTCATTTCGTTTTATTATTAAAACCTTAGCTCCAGAGTCAGCCAAAACATATTATGTTTTTTTTCCCCTGCCATTTCTAAAATAATTTCAGGTAAATTCGAAATTGTGCTCACTTTTGTCATATTGAATACGCTCTGGCTGTCGTGTTAATGTGTGTGTTGGTCTGCGTATGTGTATGTAGTGTCGAAGGTGCATTCACCAGACTCCGGAATCTCCCCCGTCCCCGCCGCCAGTTGTGCTTCATCTTCAGTGTACAGACCGCGTGTGTCCAGTGGGTTCCAGTCTCTTTCTTGGTTCAGTACAGTCTTTTGCCCAAGGATCAGGGGCCCCACAGTTCCAACACCCCTCGTCTCGAGGGCCTGCTATGCGGGGGTCCTCTTCACGGAGCTCGACTCTGCTCCGAGGGGGACCGCCATGCCCTCCGTTTCCCCTTCTGCCCCTATTGGAGCTCTGCTGAGTCTGGAACTGTGCCAGCTGTGCCATTTGAAGTTTATCAGTCAACCAGGCCTTGGCTGGTTGTGCTTTTGCCTGAGAGTTTCATATTATTTTCAACATGAATGGCATGCTCTTGAACAGCAGCCAAACGTCCTCTCTCTCAGCCCACACAGTGTTCGCGCACCTGAAGGCGGATTTCTTGCTCCATGCCATCCAGGAAACGGATCTTGAAATGCCGTTCATACCGGGAGTCATTTCGTTCGTTCGGCGGCGCTGGTGGTGCTAGAGCGCGGTTTTCCCTGAAAACTTTAGTCAATCTGACTAAAAAGTCAGACAGTCTCCCCAGGCTGCTGTCTACAGACCTTTATTGTCCCCCATCTCATGGTGTCTCTCATTCTGCCACATAGTCCCTCTGCATGGCATCAATAATCGGCATTGTCTGCCAGTTATAACGGTCAGTTTCATCCCGGCTGTACCCGCGTGGTGTGGAGGCGGGGTGGTCGCTGGGCTCCGCTGCTGCAGCGAGCCGTTCTCGGGCCTCTTGTCTATAGACGGGCAGGCTGCCGATGGTCTGCGGCAGGTCGCTGCTGATCTACAAGTCTCTGATGAGTGGCTGAGACGGGGAGGAGATCCAGGTCCTTCTGTGAAAGCTGAGGACAGTGATTGTCCCCCCCCCCCCTTATATCTCTTCTCACTACTCTTTTGCCTGCTTTTCTCGGTTTCCTCTTTCCACAATTTCAACGCTTAAGATCACTTTACCTGTTCTTTTTTTTTTCTTACTTTGATATTTCCCATCTCATCCTTATCCTGCAGTTTTTTGCAGCTGGTTTACAGTAAAGCTAAATTTCTTTCTCCACATTGAAAGCTGATTACAGGAGTCATCACCATGTCTTTCACTTGCTTTGATTTTTTTTCCCCATTCTTCTAATCCGCAGTCACTCTTACCCGGAATTTCCTATCATGACCATTTAATTGACATTATTCATTATTTCCTTTGCCAATGGGTCGTCACCCCTAAGTGAATGTCATTACCTTCTGTTACGTTCCCCGTTAAAAGGTCCAGGGTATGAGGGGAAGTAACAAAGAAAATAAAATTGTCCCAGGGGAATAAGAACGATGGGAGGTGGAACCAGGTGTAAAACCAAACATTTATTAACAAAAATTACCCCTAAGTCAATATATACAATAAAAAGGGCAACTAAAGAAGCTGGCTCTTAACTAACCAGGCTTAGATAACAAAACAAACTCCGATCAAAAAAACCAAACAAACAAAGAAACAAGAACGTTAACACAGGTTTCACCCTCCTTCTCAAGGAGTATAGCGTACCGACACAAGAGCTCGCTCTCTGGTTGACAGCAATGGCCCACTGGTCGTTTCTCTCTCACTGCCAACAATGGCCCACTGGCACTGTGGGTGTCTCTCTCCAAGGTATATACCCAGCTGATGAGCGGTTGGGGTCACTTGGGCTCAGTCAGCAGTTCCACAGGAGGTGGGGCATTACCTGGAGAGGGAAAATTACAGACACGCGGCACTAGGGCCATAACACCTTCAGATGTCTCCATGTGGTCTTCAATACTGTATCCTCATTTAAATAAAAAGCCGTGTCATACAATTCCTCCCCCCACAATCGCACAACCATCTCTGCTCAACCCCGGGAGTCGACTACGAGCTGTCCTCAGGGGAGGTAGACTTCCTGGGTCTTAGGCGATTTTTCAATCCCTTCACCTGACTAGCCAGCCAGATTCCATGCAGAGTGGATCAAGGAGGAATATGAGTTAGGCTTCCTGGGCGAGCCCCCAAACTGTCGTGGCAATTATTTAATTCCACTCTGACATTACATGAGGAACAAGACAAAAATCTCTTGCAGTATTGCCACACGATTTTAATATATGTTCAATGAACAGACACATTCAAACCCAGGTGCTTGAATGCACGCCGATCAATACAGTACAGTCTCTCTTGTAGGGCAGTTGTCTGTTCTTCCCCTCCTTACCTCATGTCTTCCAGCTCTCATCCACCAAGGCCACTTCTGAAATTAGTGTGCATCTTGTCCTGCATGCACGTAACCCTGTGCAATCGGACAAGCAGCTAAACACCTTCTCCCATCAATCACTGGAGACTGGGATCGTCTTGCGTCAGTTTATTGACAGAAAAAGGGTGAAACGAGAAGGCTACCAAAGGCACGCAAAGTAGAAGCTTGAAGTGGATTTGAAAAGGGCAAATGGAGACAAAAACCATGAGGCTGTTCTGCTCACAATCAACTTCCTGAGTCACATGATACAAGGTCGCATGCTTAAATGCATAAACTGATGTTAGACAAGGAACTGCCAGCAGGGGAAGATAAACCAAACTAAAAAAAAAAAAAAGGTCCTGATGGGGACAGAACAGTGTCCAGACTTGCTACATTCAGTGAGTCCCCCATATAATTCCTCTGCTCTGACAACAGTTAACAGTAGGCCTTTATTTGTGCACCTGGAGAAGACACTTTATACGACTACCTTTGTTCTATTACACATGGACTTTAAGCATCTATCTAAGCAACGTAAAGTCATGGTGAAAGATTAAAAGCAAGCAAACATCAAATATGAATTGCCCTCACAGACCTCAGTAAGGCTCTTGTGGCTGAATGTGAGTTAGTCCTCACAGTCATGTTCCAAAATCTAGTGGAAAGCCTTTCCATATTACTGCCCATGGTTTTGAAAAGAGATGTTCAACAAGCAAGTGTCCAAATACTTTTGGTCATATAGTATATGTCACACCAGTTATTAACAGCATTAAATTTACCTTTATATAGTTGATGCCACATTTACTTATATTTGCTTTTAATTTTTTTTTTTGGAAAAATCAAATTTGTCTAAATATTCTCCGTTTTCTGTTTTCAGAAATCTGATGCTTTGTTGTATTCTCCGTCTATTGACGACATTCCGGTAAGTTGCCGTGCTACACTACGTACTGATTTTGTGTCTATCTTGTTGAAAATGTTTCGTCGTATTCCACCTTGTAGGAAATTTGAAATTGTCTGGTCATCAACATTGCTTCAAATTCCATGAGTTTATAAAAGGGGACTACAGCTTCACAAGACTGGCCAGTCTTGTGAATTAATCCCATTCATCTCTTTTGGAGATTGGTTCTCACCACCTCTAATTGAGAGCATTATCAAAGAGGTGGGGCTGTCCAAAATATGGACCGGCATGAACTGACCAAAGGGGGCTATGTTGTTGAGCTGCAAATTGTTGGAGCCCTAATGCAATCTATGGCACCAACGATACAAATGTATGCCCAACATGTTATAAAAGCCCTGCCTTACTGCAGTTTGTTCCTGCACGGCATAGGGAGTTAATGATAACCTCTAAGACGGGTGGCTAACCATGTGCCGTGGAGAGCCATGTGTATGCAGGTTTTCATTCCAGCCAGACCCCACACCAGGTGATTTCACTGATTAACAACCCTTCAACCAAAGAGGAAGAACGTATCAGTGAAATCACCTGGTGTGGAGTCGGTTTGGAATGAAAACCTGCATACACATGGCTCTCCATGGCACATGGTTAGCCACCACTACTCTAAGAAAAAGCTTGTTGATGGCTTTTGGTACATTAGGGTTGGCACAGCTCAGGTATGAATGAATTAATGATTTGTTTTGAACGTGTGAATAAGCAGGACATAACATACAGATAAGCCATTGCCAATAATCTGAGGTGATCAACAAATCCACACATCAAATTCAGCGAACTGCTCTCCATATGGGTGGCACGGTGGTGCAGTGGTTAGCACGGTCACCGCATAACAAGAAGGTCCTGGGTTCGAGCCCCGGGGTAGTCTAACCTTGGTGGGTCATCCCGGGTCGTCCTCTGTGTGGAATTTGCATGTTGTCCCCGTGTTTGCATGGGTTTCCTCCCACAGTCCAAAGACACGTAGGTCAGGTGAATTGGCTGTACTAAATTGTCCCTAGGAATGAATGTGTGTGTGTGTGTATGGCGGCCTGTCCAGGGTGTCTCCCCGCCTGCCGCCCAATGACTGCTGGAATAGGCTCCAGCATCCCTGAGAGCAGGATAAGCGGTTAAGATAATGGATGGATAGATGCTCTCTGTATGTGTGATTATTTGTTACATGTTCGAAAAGGAGTAAGAGGAAGTATAAACTTATTTTTTCCCACCCCTTCTCACCTACTCTTAAGTTAAGATACTGGTGCTATTGTTAGTGAGTAAAAAGACCAACTGTTAGAGTACAGTAACGGGATATGGGGTCATTGTGCAAATATTACAATTCTGGCTCAAACCTGTTAAAGTTACAATTGAATAAAACTTATTTGGGGGCATCCAGGTAGTGTGGCAGTCAATTCTGTTGCCTACCAGCATGGGGATCGCCGGTTCAAATCCCAGTGTTACCTCTGGCTTGGTCGGCTGTCCCTACAGACACAATTGGCCGAATGTGGGTATGTGTCCTGGGCGCCGCACTAACACCTCCTCTGGTTGGTCAGGGCGCCTGTTCAGGTGGGAGGGGGAACTGGAGGGAATAGCATGATCCTCCCATGTGGTACGTCCCCCCGGTGAAACTCCTCACTGTCAGGTGAAAAGAAGCAGCTGGCGACCCCACATGTATCGGAGGAGGCATGTGGTAGTCTGCAGCCCTACTTGGATCGGCAGAGGGGCTGAAGCAGTGACCGGGACAGCTTGGAAGCGTAGGGGAATTGGCTGGATACAGCTGGGGAGAAAGGGGGGGGGGGACTTATTTGGATATGAAAGCTAAAACTGTCATCTTAATCTGTTTGGAAGCAATTTTCAGTGGAGCTGATCGATGTTTATTCTGTTTAATGGTAGAACAAATTGGAGCCTTGGTTTTGTGATCCCCAATGTATTTTATTTTTTGATTTTTCTAATCCTAATCCTAATATTTAATGTGGTCTCAGCCACCATTATTGCATGGCTGTCTAATATCACAATAATAATGGGTGTGTGTCCTGTTTTAATGTTGAGTATCATATTAACTGTCCATTCTAAGGCATTTCTTTTCCTTATAGGAGAACTGTGGAATTATGTCCCTGAAATGTTATATTTTGGAGTTGGTAGTGGTCTTATATGAAGAGGACTTATTGAAAAGTGACGATGCAGAGTGTATCTTTCATTTCAATGCCACCCTGTCTTCTCAAGCCAGCTCTGTAAGTCCTGCTTATCTTTTTTTTTTTTAATCTGTTGCATTTATTCTGATAGCAATCCTAGAGTTAGGTACCTGTGGCGGTAGATGGATTGAGAAAAAGATAGATTTAGAATAGAGGGAAGTGAAGTCCCTGTATAATAACCCTCAATTTTAACCACAACACAGCCTCGACAAAATAGCACGCAGACTCCCCTCTTGGCCTTAAGTGGTGCCTGCGAAATTTGTTGAGTGCGGTGGCCAAAGAGGGGCCGGTAACATTTGACCCCTCCCCACAAATATCTGTGGGGTGGCCAAAGAGGGGTCAAATATCACCGGCCCCTCTTTGGCCAGCCCACAAATATCAAATATTTGTGGGCTGGCCGAAGAGGGGCCAATATCAAATATTTGTGGGCTGGCCAAAGAGGGGCCGGTGATATTTGACCCCTCTTTGGCCAGCCCACAAATATTTGATATTTGTGATGACAAAGCAAGCTTTCATTTCATTGGTCAGGCAACACGGTGTCCACCAGTTGGCGAGTTGTTTCAAAATCATTTGCTGTTCTGCCAAAAATTTAGGAGGAGGAGACGGGCCCGTGGTCTCATGAAATTTTATTTTTCTCGTTGATAACACAGCACAAACATAAGCAGGCAAAAATGATCCACAAAACTTTTAATACCACTAAGATACGTATCACCCAAGTACATTCACAAAGTTCCATGTCTTCATTTTTGTCCCAGTGGAGCTTAAAGGTAAATTGTTGTATTATTTTTAACCTAAGGCCCATTTTCCTATTATCAAGAGTCAAACTGAGCTCAGACTGAATGTTATGAGAGGAGTCTGAAGAGCCCTAGCCAAAATCATCATGGAGTTCTGGGGCGTCTGGGTAGCGTGGCGGTCTATTCTGTTGCCTACCAACACGGGGATCACCGGTTTGAATCCCCCGCGTTACCTCCGGCTTGGTTGGGCATCCCTACAGACACAATTGGCCCTGTCTGCGGGTGGAAAGCTGGACGTGGGAGTGCGTCCTGGTCGCTGCACTAGCGCCTCCTCTGGTCAGTCGGGGCGTGTGTTTGGGGGGGGGGGGGATAGCATGATCCTCCCATGTGCTACGTCCCCCTGGCAACTCCATGTATCAGAGGAGGCATGTGGTGGTCTGCAGCCCTCCCCGGATCAGCAGAGGGGGTGGAGCAGCGACTGGGATGGCTTGGAAGAGTGAGGTAATTGGATGGGCACAATTAGGGGGGAAAAAAGGGGGGGGGTCAACAAAAAAAAATATCACGGAGCTATCAGTCCATTCCTAACCTGCAACAGAAGTCTCACTCTGCCGTCCCTTAAGGAGCGAGTTGTTGCAGGAAGACAACAGTGGAAGCATGAGGAGTTGGAGAGAAGTGCTTAAAAAAGGGTCTATCACTGCGCTGGCTGACTATACCGGGATCGTCTTTTCATCGTGGAAGGTGTTTTCAGATACTCCTCAAAACACTCTGAGCCACTTAGTGACAAAAAGAGCTCTTTCAGTAGAAGTTATTTGGCGAGCACTATTGCCCGCTGATGCAAACTTCCTCGGCACTGAATCAGTTGAAAAGGTTTTCCTACCCATCACTCAGTTTGACTCCTCACGATAGAAAAATAGGATTTAAAGGACATAAAAACACCGGCGTCTCCCTTTTAACGTTTGCAGGAGTAAAGCACTGTAGGCG
Organism: Lampris incognitus; assembly: GCF_029633865.1. Lineage (NCBI taxonomy): Eukaryota > Metazoa > Chordata > Actinopteri > Lampriformes > Lampridae > Lampris > Lampris incognitus. The sequence goes on along the minus strand of NC_079215.1, from coordinate 15,333,490 downwards.
GGATAATTAGTGTAACTACAACCTCCTTGGTGTATTCATTTGGAAGATTTTTTATACACAGTACCGGTCATTGTACCTTTTCTGTCTTTAGGTCAGCTGTCCATCATGTGAGACGCAAACTTTAAAAAGCGCAACAATATTCCTGGAGAGGATGGTAATCCTTTTGCAGAGTCTGCAATGATCGAACAGTGGAATTTAGATGACGTAACAGCACGCTGTAAATAATGTACATATGCATGAGTAAAGTCCTTTTTAAATTTGATGTTTTTTTTCCTCTTTTACATTGTAAATATACAAATGTCATACTTAAGCAGTCCATCTCATCCTAATTCCCAAGTTTTTTTTTAAAAAAAAATAAACTTTGCATGTATTTTCTTTGAGTGAATACATCATGATATATATGCATCATATGCCAGTTAGGAAGGAAATGGCAATGTACTCTATATTGCAACATGTGAATTTATATATGCTATAATAGTATGAAAACACCATGGTAAACACTGGACAAGCTGTTACAGACAATATGATGCACTGTCCCTCCTGTCAGCGGGCTATTGACAATCCAACTATTCGGCTACTGATTTTGCAATTTTAAGCATAGGTGTGTGTGTATAAGAAACAAAATTGAAAAGAACAACACTATAACCAAAGGTCATCACTAGCCCTCAGTGTCTTCCCTTCCTTACCTCTTTATGTGATGAGGGGTAGTCAATGGGAAGAGGAAAGGAGCAATAATGCAGAAAATCAGATGCATCCTTTGTGTTGCCAACATTCAGGGAGACACTTTTTTCAACAACAGCCAAACGAATTAAGAGGAATAAAGAAACCAAAATGGTCAAAAATTATACAGTAACACAGAACAGGTGATGGAAAGAAAAAAAGGGGGGTGACAAGACACAGCTAGGTAAATATCCACTGGAAGTTCATTAATTTAACAAATATACATGTGACCTGGATGGCTCAAATATGCCTATCAGTGTCTAGGCCATATTTTCCAAATCCCTTTGAGGTTCTCAAGTGGAATGTAGGTGAGTTTAGGGCGTCCGGGTAGTGTGGCGGTCCATTCCATTGCCTACCAACACGGGGATCGCCGGATTGAATCCCCGTGTTACCTCTGGCTTGGTCGGGCATCCCTACAGACACATTGGCTGTGTCTGCGGGTGGGAAGCCAGATGTGGGTATGCGTCCTGGTCACTGCACTAGCACCTGCTCTGGTCGGTCGGGGCACCTGTTCGGGGGGGGGGGGGGGAACAGCATGATCCTCCCACGTGCTACGTCCCCCTGGCGAAACCCCTCACTGTCAGGTGAAAAGAAGTGGCTGGCGACTGCACATGTATCAGAAGAGGCATGTGGTAGTCTGCAGCCCTTCCCGGATCGGCAGAGGGAGTGGAGCAGCGACCGGGATGACTCAGAAGAGTGGGGTAATTGGCCACGTACAATTGGGGAGAAAAAGGGGGAGAATTCCAAAAAGAAAAAAAGAATATGTTAGTTTGTCTAGTGGTAATACCTGTGACCAAACTTCAAATTGTGGGGGCATTATTGGAAGTTCACCTTTCCATGCTGTGTAAGATAATATTGTGACCAGCTTTATTCATGTTGCACAAATCTGCTGCCAAAAGACACTATGACGATGACACTGTAAATGGTAACCGAGGTACATGAAGATCTTGTCCTTCACCTCAGTACAAAATTCCTGAATCAGGACCGCTCCAAAACATAAAGGGTCTTGATAAACTAATTGACACACCTAACAATAGATTAATCTCAAGTAGCTGATAGGGTGCAGGGCCACTCTTCGCCTTCAGAACATTGTCACTCCTTGAGATGCTTCCATACAAATCTTGAACTGTGCATAGTGCAATATTGGATCCTTCTTTGAGAGGAATAGCTACCTGTTCTTGGCGGAGGTGGAAATCTGCTTCACAATCTATGGTCCAGGTCTTAATGAAAACCACTTTTAGCAGTGGGTATGGGGGCACCATCATCTTGGAATATGGGAACATCACGAGAGAACAGTATTTGCTCAATAGGATGCACCTGATAAAATGGCCTCTTTCCTTGGCTGTTATACCACCATGCAGTGCAATCATTGGACATAATGACTCCCATGAGATGGCTGCCCAAACCATTATGTATCCACTACCATGTTTAGCAGTTGGCAACACACAGTGGCTTGAAGGTATCCTTCGTTCTCTTTTCCAAACATAAACCCGTCCAGGTGTTAAAAAAAGAAAAAAGAAAAAAGGGTGAAATGACAATCTGATCATCATCGCACAACATTGCTTTATCAGTTGCTCAGGGTTCCAGGTTTTGCATCATTGTTCATTGGCCTTGGATACAGGCAGTTTTCAGATGGCAGCCCTGCCATAAGTTTAGGCTGTGAATCTCAAGACACATGGAGAGTGGGGCGCAGAGGTGGTGATTCAATTCTGGATGTTTTTCCGACTTCCTTTTGCAGGTGTTTAGCAAATATCCTGTTAAATGTGCATCTCCGTCTGTAAGCTTTGCATTACAGCCACTGTTCCTCTTTACCAATGCAGTGTCTGAAGTTCAGCATATGTTGTCATGATTTTTGAGACTGTTCCCCATGACATATTTAATAGTTTTGCTGTTTTGTGACTGATGCACCTGCAATTCCAGTGCCTCTTTGAAACCGTTAGTTGCCTCACATTGCTTCGAAAACTCAGATATTAAAAGTACAGATTCTGGGCGGTACAGTGGCCCAGTAGTTAGCACTGTTGCCTCACAGGAAGAAGGTCCTGGGTTCGAACCCCGGGCCGGCCCAGGTCCTTTCTGTGTGGAGTTGGCATGTTCTCCCCGTGTCTGCGTGGGTTTCCTCCCACCATCAAAAAGACATGCATGTTAGGGTTAATACTCCTGTCTGTGTGCTTGACCAAGGCAATGGAAAGAAGAACTAGAGTTGGAGCTGCCCACTGCTCCTATACAATAGGATGGGTTAAATGCAGAGAACAAATTTAATTGAAGCCTACAATGACAAAATAAAGTGACTTTCTTACAGCAGACACATACTGCTAATGGGCATTCAACTTAATATGACTCAACTGTGCAGCTGGCTTTGTAACTGTGGTTTACTTCCTACAATGTTGAAGTCCTTTTTCATGTGGTGTTTCTGTTATTTTGTCCACATCTTGCATGCACATAAGCCCCCACTTGTGATTTCTAACTTGGACACTGTGAAGTACCCACAACCTGTTGGCCTTTCGGTAGCAACATATAATGCATCCATAGAAGGATTTTACATTGGCCGTCCTTAAGTGTTACTATAGAGAATTCGTTGTGTTTTCCACTATCAACTTCCATCCATTTAGCTCTATATTTTCACCCAAATGTGTTAAGATCAACACTGAATATGTCCAGTTGAGTGTCCTGAATTACAGCACAAGTGCAAATATGAATTTGAGTAATATGCCGTATCCTATATGTAGATTAATGGAAGAACAGTGCAGAGGTTTCAAATATATTCCTTGGAATTGCTCATGTATTGAAGAAAAATAAGGCACTTTCCTTTAACAAAACATAAAAACGATTTCCTAAATTAGCCAATATTATGAATTCTGTATAATTATTGCATTAAACGTTGTAACTTGAGGTCTGTATGTTGTTGAAAAAAAATGATTTGATCTGGAGACAGATTGCAGGGTATAAAAATAAAGTAAAGTGCTAATTAGATGTAGGTAGAACCTCCAGTTCAAACCCACTGAAATTCAGTTCACAATTGCAACTATTTTTAACCATGGAAAAATAACTGGAACAGCTCTTACAGAATAACATTAAGTACACCTTAATTTGCTGCAGATTGTGGGTCTGTGCAGCATTATTCAAAATCAGAGGAAGACAATCAGATATAAATCCAGTGTTGGACAATTATGTAAGCAGAATGTACATTGAATAAAACAAAACTTTTGCAGATTCAAGCTCTGTGTGTGTGTGTCTGTGCGTGATTCTGTCACACAAAATGCAAAAATGTCCCTTCCAGTGTTCTAATCAAACGTTATTGATTATATCAACCAAAATTAATCAAATCTTGCTGGCACAGATGTCTTATTTTTCATGCGTTTGATGCCAACTACCCATTCTCAGCCACACAGTGAAACCTAACAGTGTTTGACAGGAACATTTATCTCCCACCTCACTGACTGAGTATACATTTAACCCTACAGGATAGGGCACATTTGGATAACAAAACTCAGGCATACGTATGTCTGTTTGAAAAAAGTCTATTCAAGTTTAAATGTTGTTCAACCAATCACTGGTAAAATATTAACATTACTAACACATTTTTAAAGGGGTAATCACCTAAAACACCCTTCTCTACATATTGCCCAACACCTACAGGTACAATTTTAGGTATAGTTTTTGAACAGAATAAACAGAAAAGCATTTTAGAAAACAACTTTTTTAAAATACTATTCCATTTTGGTGTTCTTATTTTACATACAGCGAATATTCCTTTTCTTTGTATCTGCTTTATGTTGCATCACAGTCTTCCAAGTACCAAAAAAAAAAAAGGTTGGCTGATCAGAATTTAAACAAGAGGCTTCACTTTTCTTCAACTGTTATCCAAGTTTCTCTCTGCAGCAGGTAATGTTGAAAGCATGCAAGTAAAGTTACAGTTACAAAGGGCTTTACACTCAATACACAAAATACGAATACTTTGAGAGGCTGATGAATGAAGAAAATGAGAGAGAGAGAAGGTTGGATGATGTGGGGATAGTGAATCAGGAAGTGCGGTGGATTAACAAGGAGGAAGGTGAGGGCAGCTATGAAGAGGATGAAGAGTGGAAAGATGGTCCAGATGACACACCTGTGGAGGCATAGGAGAGATGGTAGTGGAGTTTTTAACTAGATTGTTTAACACAATCTTGGAAAGTGAGAGGATGCCTGAGGAGTGGAGAAGAAGCATACTGGTACCAATTTTCAAGAGTAAGGGTGATGTGTAGAACTGTAGCAACTACAGAGGTATAAAGTTGATCAGCCACAGCATGAAGATATGGGGAAGAGTAATAGAAGCTAGGTTAAGAGGAGAGGTGACGAGTAGCGAGCAGCAGTATGGTTTCATGCCACAAACGAGCACTACAGATATATTTGTTTTGAGGATGTTGATTGAGAAGTATAGAGAAGGCCAGAAGGAGTTACACTGTGTCTTTGTGGATTTAGAGAAAGCATACGACAGGGTATCGAGAAAGGAGGTGTGGTATTGTATGAGGAAGTCGGGAGTTGCAGAGAAGTGTGTAGGAGTGGTGCAGGATATGTATGAGGGGAGTGTGACAATGGTGAGGTGTGCGGTTGGAATGACAGATGAGTTCAAGGTGGAGGTGGGATTACATCAAGGATCGGCTCTGAGCCTTATCTTGTTTGCAATGGTGATGGACAAGTTGATGGACGAGATCAGACAGGAGTCTCCGTGGACTATGATGTTTGCGGATGACATTGTGATCTGTAGCAAGAGTAGGGTGCAGGTTGAAGAGAGCCTGGAGAGGTGGAGGTATGCACTGGAGAGAAGAGGAATGAAAGTCAGTCAGAGCAAGACGGAATATATATGTGTGAATGAGAGGGAGGACAGTGGAATTGAGGATGCAAGGAGTAGAGGTGACAAAGGCATATGAATTTAAATACTTGGGGTCAACTGTCCAAAGTAACCGAGAGTACAGAAGAGAGGTGAAGAAGAGAGTGCAGGCAGGGTGGAGAAGAGTGTCAGGAGTGATTTGCAACAGAAGGGTACCAGCAAGAGTTAAAGGGAAGGTTTACAAGATGGTTGTGAGACCAGCTACAGTGCATCCGGAAAGTATTCACACCCCTTCACTTTCCCCACATTTTGTTATGTTACAGCATTATTCCAAAATGGATTAAATTCCTTTTTTTTTCTCATCAATCTACACACAATACCCCATAACGACAAAGTGAAAAAGGTTTTGTAGAAATTTTTGCAAATTTATTGAAAACAAAAAACTGAAATATTGCATGTACATAAGTATTCACACCCTTTGCTATGACACTCAAAATTGAGCTCAGGTTCATCCTGTTTCCACAGATCATCCTTGAGATGTTTCTACATCTTGATTGGAGTCCACCTGTAGTAAATTCAATTGATCGGACATGATTTGGAAAGGCACACAACTGTCTATATAAGGTCCCATTGTTAACAGTGCATGTCAGAGCAGAAACCAAGCCATGAAGTCAAAGGAATTGTCTGTGGACCTCCGAGACAGGATTGTATCGAGGCACAGATCTTGGGAAGGGTACAAAAAAAATTTCTACAGCTTTGAAGGTCCCGAAGAGCACAGTGGTCTCCATCATTCGTAAATGGAAGAAGTTTGGATCCACCAGGACTCTTCCTAGAGCTGGCCGCCCAGCCAAACTGAGTAATCGGGGGAGAAGGGCCTTGGTCAGGGAGGCGACCAAGAACCCGATGGTCACTCTGACAGAGCTCCAGCATTCCTCTGTGGAGATGGGAGAACCTTCCAGAAGGACAACCATCTCTGCAGCACTCCACCAATCAGGCCTTTATGATAGAGTGGCCAGACAGAAGCCTCTGCTCAGTAAAAGGCACATGACAGCCCGCTTGGAGTTTGCCAGAAAGCACCTAAAGGACTCTCAGACCATGAGAAACAAGATTCTCTGGTCTGACCAAACCAAGATTGAACTCTGGCCTGAATGTCAAACGTCACGTCTGGAAGACACCAGGCACCTCTTATCACCTTGCTAATACCATCCCTACAGTGAAGCAACGTGGTGGCAACATCATGCTGTGGGGATGTTTTTCAGCGGCAGGAACTGGGAGACTAGTCAGGATCGAGGGAAAGATGAATGGAGCAAAGTACAGAGAGATCCTTGATGTAAACCTGCTCCAGAGCTCTCAGGACCTCAGACTGGGGCGAAGGTTTACCTTTCAACACGACAACGACCCTAAGCACACAGCCAAGACAACGAAGGAGTGGCTTCGGGACAAGTCTGTGAATGTCCTTGAGTGGCCCAGCCAGAGCCCAGACTTGAACCCCATTGAACATCTCTGGAAAGACCTGAAAATAGCTGTGCAGCAACGCTCCCCATCTAACCTTACAGAGCTCGAGAGGATCTGCAGAGGAGAATGGGAGAAATATCCCAAATATAGGTGTGCCAAGCTTGTAGCTTCATACCCAAGAAGACTTGAGGCTGTAATCGCTGCCAAGGGTGCCTCAACCAAGTACTGAGTAAAGGGTGTGAATACTTATGTACATGCAATATTTCAGTTTTTTATTTTTAATAAATTTGCAAAAATTTCTACAAAACCTTTTTCTCTTTGTCATTATGGGGTATTGTATGTAGATTGATGAGAAAAAAAGGAATTTAATCCATTTTGGGATAAGGCTGTAACATAACAAAATGTGGGGAAAGTGAAGGGGTGTGAATACTTTCCGGATGTACTGTATGTTATATGGTTAGGAGACAATGGCACTGACAAAAAGACAGGAGGCGGAGCTGGAGGTGGCAGAGTTGAAGATGCTACGATTTTCATTGGGGGTGACAAAGAACGACAAGATTAGGAATGATTATATTAGAGGGACAGCTCAGGTTGGACGGTTTGGAGACAAAGTAAGAGAGGCAAGATTAAGATGGCCTGGATGTGTGGAGGGGAGATGCTGGGTATGTTGTGTTACAGCCTCCTCTTCCTGCCTGCTGGCTTTTTTTCTGTCTCAGTTTCAGGTTGGCCGGTTTCGCGCTTTGTTGTTCCCGTGCTCCGGGGAGGCTTCCGGGGGCTCTGCATGCTTCATGAGACTTCTGGATTCCACCGCTTCCTTGCTCCGACCAGCACATTGTTTTTTTTAACTTTATTCATCATTTTTTGTATTATTAAATATTTTGATTACTATTGCCACCCTCGATTTGTCTCCCTTCTTTTGTTACGTCCCTTGAGCCGGGGTTGTAACAATTGGGAGAAGGATGCTGAATATAGAGCTGCCCGGGAAGATGAAAAGAAGAAGGTCAAAGAGGAGCTTTATGGATATGGTGAGAGAGGACATGCAGGTGGCTGGAGTGACAGAGGAAGATGCAGAGGACAGGAAGAAATGGATGGAAACAAATGATCTGCTGTGGAGACCCCTAACAGGAGCAGTCAAAAGTAGTAGTGGTAGTAGTAGAATTAGTAGTCAATTTTATTTGTATGGCCCGATATCACAAATAACAAAATTTGCTTCAAGGGGATTTACAGCAGTACAACATCCTGTCCCACTGCAAAGGCGCGGTCACCTTTTGTTTTGCAGTTGGAGTGAGGGATGGATAAAAGACAAAGTCAAAGTCAGAGTGTCTTTATTGTCCCTTAGAGGGAAATTAGTTTGCAGCCAGTATAAAACTCTCACACAAAAACAAAACATACAAACACCAAGGCAGAACTAACAACAGGACATAGTGGGCAAAGTGAACTAAAGGAGTTTAAATATACAGACCAAGGAAACAAGCGATCTGCAGACAACAGATGAATACTATCTATCATTTAACAATTGGATGGTAGTGGGGACAAAGGAAGTCTTGTATCTCTTAGTCCTAATACAGGGCATCCTCAACTGACGACCTGAGGGTAACAGCTCAAACTCTGGCCGAAGGGGGTGACCTTGGCACTCCAGAAGGGAAGTAGCCTTTCTGAACACCTTCCTATAATAAAGGTCAGTAAGCTGGGCTTGGCTTCTCCCTGAAATCTTGCTAGCCCATTTGATGAGTCTATCAAGCCATTTTTTATTGGCCAGAGTCAAGTTACCAAACCAAGCAACAATACAGTACATTAAAACTGTTTCAGTAAAACTTCTATAAAAGAGAGTCATCATCTGGGAGGAGACATTAAATGTACACATTTTCCTCAGGAAAAAAAAAGTCTTTGTTTGACCCTCTTTGTAGTGAAAGCAACGCGAGTTTTAAAGCATAATTTTTTTGTCCAGAACAACCCCAGATATTTGTAGCTGTCCACAAGGTCAGTGTCAGCACCTTTATTGCTGGTTGATACAGGACTAGGAGGAGTCTTTCTAAAACTGATCATCATGTCTATAGTGTTAGACACATTTAAGAGGAGAAAGGACTCATCACACCAAGATACAAAATCATTGACCACAGGTCCATGTTGTTCCTCCGCCCCTTCAAGAAGACTTACAATCACTGCATCACACACAAATTTGAATATGTGTCTATTTGTATGGTTGCTGCGACAGTCATTAGTGTACAAGATGTAGCGTAACGGGGAGAGACAACAGCCCTAAGGGGAACCAGTTGAAGAGTACAGTTGAAAAAGAGCCATTAACCCTCACACACTGGGACCTATCAGTCAAGAAGTCCAGTATCCAGCCAACTAGATTAAGATCCAGTTTGAAAAGATGAATTAGCCTTTCTGCTAACAGATGTGGCTGGATTGTGTTAAAGGCTGAGGAGAAATCTATAAACAACAGCCTGGCATGAGCATTTGTCCCCTCAAGATGGCAGTACAGAAAATTCAAGCGTTATCATGGCATCTTGCACACCCCTATCAGGCCTGTATGCAAATTGCAGTGGATCAAGGGATTTCTCAACCTCTATCAGATCACAATGTAATTTATTTATCTATACACTTGAAAAACAGACCAAAAAGTACACTATGGAGACTAAATATCAGTATCTAAAACAATGAGTCGGTAGTAAAGGAGATCTAGAAAGAAATTAGAGACAGTATAAAAGATAACATAACTGGCCAAGTAGACCCAACTATCTTATGGGATACGATCAAAGCAATAATGAGAGGGAGACTAATTTGAAGAACGGCACACTTAAATAAGATGAAGAGGATAAAATATGATGAATTGGAGAAAACGTGGGAGGCAGTGGCGCAGTGGTTAGCACGGTCGCCTCAGCAAGAAGGTCCTTGGTTCGAGCCCCGGGGTAGTCCAACCTTGGTGGGTCATCCCGGGTCATCCTCTGTGTGGAATTTGCATGTTCTCCCCGTGTCTGTGTGGGTTTCCTCCGAGGGCTGCGGTTTCCTCCCACAGTCCAAAGACATGTAAACTCAGGTGACATGGCCGTACTAAATTGTCCCTAGGAATGAATGGGTGTGTGTGTGTGTGTGTGTAGGCTCCAGCATCCCCACGACCCTGAGAGCAGGATAAGCGGTTCAGATAATGGATGGAGAAAACGCTTAAAAACTAGAGAAACAAAAAGAGACAAGAGACTGGCAAACCAGATAAAAGAACTTAAAAACCAAATAGAGTATCTTAAATGACGAAGCGGAAAAGAAATTGAGATTCACAAAATAAACCTTTTATGAATCGGGCCCGAAAGCAAAAAAAAAAAATTCAGCAAGACAGCTCAGGGCACAACAAATTATGAATTCAATACATAAAATTAGAGACCCTTTAACTAATGGAATAACCCATGAACCAGAAGAAATTCATAAAATCTTAAAAGATTACTATAGAACCTTATACTCACAACCTAAGACTGTCCATGAAGATATCATTAAATACCTGTTAACGTTAGACCTCCTCTCTATAGGAAAAATACAAAATGACTAATTAACAACCCATCACAAAAACATAAGGAAAAGAAGAATAGGACATGGCGATTAGTAAATTGAAAACAAATAAATGTCCAGGGAGTGGCAGGTTTCCAAATGAATGGTATAAAATCTTTAAAGATGATCTCACCCCTGTATTGCTAGAATCCTTAAATTGGACATTCAAGAATGCTGTGGCCCCACCATCCTGGAAAGAGGCTGTGATATCAGTCATCCCAAAAGAAGGTAAAAAGAATGTTGTGAATCTTATCGTCCAATTTCTATACTGAACACAGACTATAAATTGTTCACATTGATAATCTCAAAAAGAGCTGAACACGTCCCGATTTGATAAACGAAGATCAGACAGAGTTCATAAAGGGCTGGCAAACACAGGTTAACATCAGACGAACCTTACACGTTATAGAACAGGCTAATAAACAACATCTAAGTGCAGCTCTGGTCAGTCTCGATGTGGAAAAAGCATTCGACAGAGTTAGCTGGCCTTTTCTATATAGCGTGCTAGAGAGGCTGCGTTTTAATAACCAATTCATTAAGTGCATAGAATCTCTATATAGAGACCCAACCACCAGAATAAAGATCAATGGCCACCTGACAGGCAGTTTTAACCTGTATAGAGGCACTCGTTAAGGCTCCTGCCTTAGCCCTGCCTTCTTCACAATATTCACAGAGCCTTTGACTGAAGAGATTCGACAAAATAGAGAGCTGAAAGGAATCAACATAGCAAAAGAGGAACATATTACAGGTCTTTTTGCAGATATTACCTTTCTCCACAATTCAAACTCGACTCTCCCCAAACTTATGACAACTCTGCATAACTACGGTCTGATGTCAGGATACAAGCTGAACATTGCAAAAACACAAGTACTCTCTCTTAACTACATACCAAGTAAGGCAATCAGACAAAAATATAAATGGAAGTGGGAAGCAAAATCGATAAAATACCTGGGAGTGCTAATCACCCAGGAATTGAACAGAATTCATGAACTACAACATAATAAACAACAGGATACTGAAGATATGACGAAATGGTCAACACTAGTATTGGACTTTAGCTCCAGAATTGAGGTGGTGAAAATGAATGTGCTGCCACGGTTGTTATACCTTTACTTGTCATTACCAGTCAGCATCACAGAATCACTGTTCACAGCATGGGATGAACAGATATATCTCTGTTTATCTGGGCAGGAGCAAGGCCAAGGGTTAAATTTAAAAGACACTCTTAATTGACAAGGAAAGTGGAGGCCTGGCACTACCGAATCTCAGAGAATACTATTACGCTTCCCAAATGAGATATATTGTCTATTGGTGCTCCCCAGAGTATTAAGCTCGGTGGAGGCCTATTGAACTAAATCTGGGCCAATCACCTCAAGCCAGGCTAGGTGGTTAAGAATATACAGATAAAAGGGGAGGGAACACCATTGTAGAAGATACATTCAGGGTGCGAACTACGGGGGAGCCAGGGAAAGCTTAGTTCCCCTCAATAGTGCGGTATGCTATGTAAAAAAAACAGCTCCCGTAGGATTTTTGTGCCAAAATTGATTTTTTTGCTGTTTTGGCTTCTATAGGGACCAAACTAACAGAAAATGAAGAGTGCCAAATTTTCTGACCCCCACCCCCAATTCTGGGGGGGCATCCATTTTGGGACCTCCCAGAACAGTAAAATAGAAGTCCGCCTGGGACTACTCTTACTAAAATGGCTGTAGAATTGTTATGCTTCAGTTGTATAACACCAAATTTGGAGGAGATGCAGTTGAGAAGTTGTAGAACAGATCCAAATATCTGTGGCCTGCTGGTAAATGGTATTACTGAAGTTATTCACACTCAAACTGTAAGTTTTGTTTAGGCGAACCTAAAAAATTGAATTTCTGCTGTAGTTTATCTGCAGTCTTTCTGTCCTGGTGGCTGGTACAACTAAACTTCCACTTGAAGTACATTTTTCCAGGTGTTACCTATACATAGACACCAGAATTGTGCATCTGGGCCCTGTACTTGCGGAGCTATTACTGAATTATTTTGGGCATGTAATTTCAGGTGAAAATTCAAAAAAATTGCCTGGGGCTGAAGTGGTTTTTAATGTCCATTTTTTATAATATTATAGTTGTTTTGTAGGTTTTAAAATATTCTGAGTTGATTTATAACACTATTAAAAAAGCTAGAAGAGTATTTGTCTGACTTTTGGTTCCTCACCTGGGACACCCCAGACTGACCCTTGTGCCTATCCCATTCATCATTACTCTCCTCTTTCCACTCCTGCTCTTTTCTTGGCCAATATAACTTTTACAATTATTTTTCATGGGCATCCAGTGACAATTAATACTTTACTAAAGGTGTTGACCATTCTGAAAGGCATTCCTGTTCTGACTCTGAAAAAATAAGGGTTGAAATGTGGCCATTGTAGCATAATCCTTGTTAATTTGGTTCATTTCAAACAGGTGAGATCATAATTAAAGCACAGCTGTGTTTGTAGCTGACTGAAAACAAAAAAGAACAGTACTCAAGATAAAATAAAATAAAAATAGGCCAATACTAAAACAACAACAACAACAACAAAACAAACAAACACCAAAATAGATTTGAATTAATGTTTTTATTTTATTTTGGTTGATTATGAAATATCACCAAATCCTGTCTGTGTGCTGTTATTTGTGTTTACTACATTTTATTTTATGTCATTATTTACTTTTATGTATGTTTTATAACGACCGTCATATACTTGTACTTTCGCTTTAAGAGAGAGGTCTTGTGGGTACACGGAAGAGGGAACGCGGGAGAGGCCATTTTTGTTTTGTGGGAGGAGTCTCAAGCAGCGATCGAGCCGAGCCACGCGTGTTTCTTACCGTAGCACAGTTTTGCTGGTTGAGGAGAACTTTGGGTTTGCGAAGCGAACCCTAGTTATATGAACAACGACAAAATGGCTGAGAGGGTTATTGCATTGTGACATCATCCACAATAGCTCGCTGGAAAAAAGAAAAACGATGGAGGTGCATTCCCCGTGCCAATCCCGGACAATATGACCCCCTGTGGTCATATGTCCTCCCACCGACCCCGTATTGGCACGCCCACCGGAAGCGCTGTTCCTCTTTGTAAGTCGAACCATCTCCAACTAAATGAGCACCACACCTGTGGCCCAGGTAGGAGGAGAACGGCTCTATTCTCAGCCATTTTGTCGTTGTTCATATAACTAGGGTTCGCTTCGCGAACCCAAAGTTACATTTTACATACTCCAAAATGGCTGAGAGGATTATTGCATTGAACAACGACAGGATTCGTGCCTCCGTTCCCTAGCCGTCCAATGAACCCTTCAAACCCCTGGTGGGAAGGGGTACGCGTTCTGATGAGAGCATCCTAAGAGGCCTGCTCCAGAACAGCGTCGGCAACCGACCGCACCTTAACGTGCCGGTAATAATGCCGTAAGAAAGTGGTCTCACCACTCCAAACCGCCGCCTGGCGGATGACCTCCCAGTCGATACCTGACAACACAGCTATCGACGTAGCAGTCCCTCGGGTAGAATGCGCCTTCAACTTAGGAGCTGTTTTACCCGCTTTGGTATACGCCTCCGTAATACCATCCACCAGCCAGTGTGCTAGCCTCTGGGTGGAAAGGGCATAACCTGGTTTGCTCACTCTGTAGGTCAACAGCAGCCTGTCAGACCTACGAATATCTGCTGTGCGCCGCATGTAAATGCGTAAAGCCCGTACAGGACACGAGAGGTGCAAGCGTTTCTCATCCCTAGTCACCGGTGACGGATGAAATGCGTCTATCACCACCGGGGCCCTGCTCGTCAAGACAGACACAGTTTTGGGCACGAAGCTGGGGTCTGTAAAGAGCGTGACCATCAGATCACCAGAAAACACCATCCCCTTGATGGTGAGTGCAGTGAGCTCACAACCCCTCACTGCGGTGGTAAGTGCCAAGAGCACAGCCAGCTTAGCCGAGACATAACGCATGTCTGCCGTAGACATGGGTTCAAAGGGATCTTTCTCTAGTGTGCGCAGAACAAGGGAAGCATCCCAAGTTTCAGCTCTCGTAAGCTCCTTAGCTGAGAGCTTCTTAGCACCCAACAGGTACTGCGTCATGAGCGGGTGCGTGAAAACCGTGCTACCCTCGATCTTCCCCCGGAAGAACGTGAGAGCCGATACACAGACTTTGACCGAGGAGAAAGACCATAGTCTATCACTCCTACAGACCTCCACAAAAGTCAGTATAGGGCCAATCCCTACTGACAAAGGGTCCATGTCGCGTTCAGCGCAAAATTGGTCAAATCGATTCCAGTACCCCTGGTACCTGGAATGCGTGGAGTCTTTACGCCCCGCTAAGATGACACGAATCACTTGCGCACTAAGTCCCATAGCTAAGAGCCTGGCTTTGTAAGCATCCACGCCGCTAATCGGGAGCCTCCTATCCAGGGGCCCTCCCGTAGCAGCCCTCCTGCTTGCGTGAGCGCGTCCGCCCACTCCGGGACGTCAAACCGCTCGCCTACTATCCAGGGCACTATTCGCGGAAACCACGGGGTGCTCGGTTCGTACGGGGCCACGAGAACTAACCGACCCCCTGTGCACTCGAACTTGACCACCAGGTCTAGGAGGCACCTGCGCGGGGGGAATGCGTAAAGCATCTCCTCGGGCCATGGATCTAGTCCAAGCGCGTTGACCCCCAACGGCGCTAGGTCGGACGGGAGCATCGAGTACCAACGAGGGCACTTGTAATTGAGTTTCGATGCGAACAGATCCACTTGAGCTACCCCGAACCTCTCCCAGATCATAGCCACTATGGCTGGGTTGAGGCTCCAATTGTCCGCATGCGGGCCGCCTCTCGAGAGGATGTCCGCTGCTTCATTGTCCTTCCCAGGAACATGAAGCGCCCTGATTGATAGCGCGTTGCTGTTGACCCAAATCCAAATTTGCATGGCCAACTCTCTGCAACGCTTGGACTTCATACCGCCTTGGCGGTTGATGTAGGCCTTGGCCGTCATGCTGTCTGTCATTATCAGTATGTGACGGCCTACGAGATCCTGAGCGAAATGCTGGATAGCCAGCCAAATCGTCTCTGTCTCGCGCGCGTTGATGTGTACCTTCTCCCCAGACGGCCACACTCCTCGCACTGTTTTGTAGCCAAGGATGGCAGCCCCCCAACCCGAGAGGGACGCATCCGTATAAATCGTTACCTCGGGTCCCCTGGGGCCCATAGGGACCCCAGACATGTCCACGCAGGCTCTGTTCCAGTGGTCTAGGTCCTGCGCTACCACGCGCGGGACCAGGATAAGATGGTTGTTGTACCGGCGTTCGTTGCCGTATTTCAAGAAGTGAACTGCGAACCACAATTGCAGTCTCCTCATGAACAACAGACCTAAAGGAACAACTTGGTGAGCCGATGCCAGAAGGCCCAGCAGCCTCCTGATCATCCGATAAGTGACATATGTCCCCGGGACGAAATGTGCTAACGTGGTCCTGGTGGAATGCCATCTCTCTTGCGTAAGGGTTGCGCGCATGGATACCGTATCCAAACTCAGACCCAGATACGTTGCCTGGCACGAAGGCCATGGCGCGCTCTTCTTTATGTTGATAGTGAAACCCATGTACTCCATGAATTCCATCAACTCCTGAGTATGGAGTATTGCTTGTTCCGGCGACCGGGCCAACACCAACAGGTCGTCTAGGAACCATGCCAAGCGCATACCTTTGCGCATCAACACTCCGAGCGCTGCTTTCACACACCTTGTGAATGTCAGAGGAGAGAGGCGATATCTGAACGGGAGGCATGTGTACTGGTAACACTGACCCCGGTAACAGAACCGAAGATACTTTCTGTGTCTTTCCGCAATCGGACAATGATAGAAAGCATCTTTTAGGTCGACCGAAGTTAGCCAATCGGACTGTGTCACTATTGACAGCAGAACCGGTGTGCGTAGCATTTTGAAACTGACCTTCTCTACATACTTGTTGAAGGGTTTCAAATCTAGGATTGGGCGCATGCCCCCATCCTTCTTCGGGACCAGAAAGTAACGGCTGTAAAACCCGTCTTCTCTTTCTAGGGGAAGAACCACCGTGATTGCCCCTTTCGAGAGTAACTCTGTGAGTTCGTTGTCTAGGATTTGTGCTTCGGCCACCGACCCCGGTTCCGTATGCACTATTCCCAAGTACGGGGGTACAATACCGTTCTCGAAAAGGATTTGGTGTCCGTGGGCTATCTGATCCAAAACAGAAGCCGACGGGACTAATTCCTTCCACCTGTGTAACATGCGTGACAGAGGTCCCGTTGCCTCCTGTACCTTGCTGTTCAGGTAGCGCGCGTAAGTTGCGCGTAAAGGGTCTGGGGAAGCCCCGCCCGCCATGCCCTGCATCCATGGGGGGGCTTCGTCCTTGTAAAGGAGACCCAGATGGGGGAAATTGGCGTTTTGAACCTTTCCAAATTACCATTTGACCCATCAGAGAGACTAAACATTGTCGCATCATAGTCGCCTCCCAGGGGCTCATTTGCGCTCATGTCATTATCCAATATTTCCAGCAGGGATGTTATTACATTGTTATCATCATCTTTACCTAAAGATTCAGACAGACAATTAGACTTGCGTTTCAAACCTTTTAAAACGCAATCACCATCATAAAAACTTTTATTCACATTCACAACCTTTGGAATAGAACAAGTAGACTGCGCATCAGAAACCAAAATAAAAGGCGCAGTGTTTAGCCCTGCGTACGCTGTGTCCCCTGAACAAGCGTCTATATCGCCGGAGACGGCTCTGGAATCAGTCTGTTGGTGTGGGTCGTAACATCCTGCCGAAACACGTCACTTGGCAGCTCCCTTCTTGGAAGTGTCTGTGCTGCCCGGCTTGGCCGCCTTGGCCGCTGGATCTGTGGAAGACTGGGAGTTTGGACGTGAGCCCTGTCCACGCCCGCGCCCCACTTTACCACCTCTTTTTGGATAAGTCTCTCTCCATTTCTGCTTGCGCGCAGGCTTGTCCCCCTGCCCTGTGCCCACCGCGGGCTTAGGGGTAGGCGGGTTCTTCATCATCGGGAGAAGCTCCTTGTGCAAGGTTTCGCGCTCGGCCTGGGCGGCCTTGTATTTGCTGATAATGTCCGGGGTCGTTCCAAACAGGCCCTGGTTCCCTGCGCAGGAGTGGGCCATCCACTCCTTGCAGAATTCCTCTTTTACCCCGGCTGTCTCTAGCCAGAGACGTCTGCGCGAAAGGGTGGAGGCAGCTGCGCTAGAACCGCACTCTAGAGCGATGGAATACAGCAGCGATCCCAGGGAGTCAGCTATGCGTTCCATTTCCAAGATGTACTCACAACCTGCTTCGCTGCCCACTACGTCACCGAACTCGGCCCCGTCGATACCTGCTGTAGCGATGGCAACCCCCTTCTGACTGAACTTTGAGAACGATTTAAGTAGGGGATCCGCCTCCGCCCGCTTAAACGCTCGTTCGATGTGAGGATAAGGTGGTAGAGTGGAGTCCCTGACCCTCTCTGCCATTCGTGGAAAATCGGCTACCACCGGATCTTGAGGATTGCCCGGCTCGGTAACGATGTCGGCAGACTTGACCGCTCGCGCGAACAGATCGCGGAAACTGGCGAGGAATGTTTCGGACCCACGTTGCATGGCGTCGCCATCTTTGTTTGGTTGAGACGAACTTGGCTGGTCGTCTTCCACGCCCTGATCGTCTACTTCCTCAGGCAGTGAATCCTCGGGTTCCGCACCCGCCGAATAACATGCCACGGATTCACCAGGGAGAGATAGGATCTCATTGATCCAGTCCTCTCTAACTATCCCGGATGGTGGGATAGCCTCTGGCTCCGGAGGGATGCTAATGCTAGCCGCCGTCCCGTGACTGTAGCTAGGAAGCATCGGAGGGACGTTGCTAGCCTCCGCCCCATGGCTATAGCTAGGTAGCACCATGCTAGCCAGCTCGTTAGCAGGTGCGAAGGGATCTGCAAGTCCCCATCCTTGACGGTACAGGGCAGCCCACCTTTGGCGCCCCGATCCTCTGATGGTTTTACAGAAATTGCAGTCGATCTCATTACGGTCTATATCCCTCAAGTAGCCCGTGTAGTGAACATGCGGGATATGGGAGACACAGTCTGGATGGGGGTCCCATCGGAGCGTCGCCGGTTTAACACACCCGCACCAAGCGTAGAATCCGGCCACATCGACCGGATTAACGAACATCTTGGCGATAAAAGGTAAGCTAACTATAAGTTAGTATCTAATATACCAGTATATCACTAGATTACTTGCGTATTTGCAGTTTTCCTCTTAGTCCCAGCGAGAGAGAAACAGCCATCGACCGATCTCATTTAGTTGGAGATGGAAAGAGGAATAGCGCTTCCGGTGGGCGTGCCAATACGGGGTCGGTGGGAGGACATATGACCACAGGGGGTCATATTGTCCGGGATTGGCACGGGGAATGCACCTCCATCGTTTTTCTTTTTTCCAGCGAGCTATTGTGGATGATGTCACAATGCAATAACCCTCTCCGCCATTTTGGAGTACGTGAAATGTAACGTAACCTTGAGTATCCCTGTAAGAAGATACTGCAAGCTGTGGGATAAAATACTTGTTTATCCTTTCTTACATCGGAGTCCCATGGACGGTTTCTCCTTCTAACGCACACGAGTGAAGTCCGGGCAGTGGTTGAGCTTCGACCCCCACGTCCGTAAGAAACACCGCTCCAGCTGGAGGACTGGACGTTTGTCGAAGGGTTTGAAACCAAAATAAATGGCAAGGTGGGCCAAATAGAGTCCTGTGTGTCCCCCCTCCTTCTTTGGTCATGATGATGATGATGAGAGACTGAGGGCCCCCCACAACACCTGGGGCCCCACCCAAAATAGAACACAACGCAGAGCTAATGATGAGAGTGACGGGCGTGCAGCAGGCTGACCAGCATAGAACAGCATAGGACTGCCCCCGTTACATAAGTGATACTTTTATTTTAATTTTTTATCATTCAGGTGAAATTTAAAACAAGCCTGAAAGATTTATAAGCCAATGTTTACACATATATTTACATTGTTTCCCCATTATTAGGTCTAATCTTTCAGTCTGACATGCCCTGATCCAACAATTTTGGACTGCTAACAGTAAGCTAAGGTGGGCTAAATTTAAACCATGCCCGCTAGATTTAAAAGCCAACATTTGCACATATTTATATTTACATTGTTTTCCCATCATTAGGTTTCATCTGTCTGGCATGCACGGATCCGACAACCTACAACAACGAACTAGAAAGCTAAGCTAAACAGTAAGCTAAGGTGGGCTGAGAATGATCTGGTAAATGTGTCATATTTTTCTGATGAAATTTAAACCAAGCCTTCTAATTCAAATATATATTTACATGGTTTCCCCATCATTAGATTTCATCTGTCTGGCATCCAACAAATTGGACAACTTGTGAGCTAAGGTGGGATGAGATCTGGTCAATATGGCAGAGGAATTGCGCAACATTTGCGTGATCTGCAAAGAAGGTGCCACCCCTGGCAAGCGACTAGTTAAAAATCCAGCCATGATTGATGACCTACTGCAGGCTTGCAGGGACAGAGTTTCTTTAGGTCAAAGTGATTTTGAGGAACTTCCCGACTACTTATCTGGCCTAAATGAAGGGGAACTGAAATTGGTTCACTATCATAGTGAGTGTCGAAAATCTGTTATAAACAAGAATAAAATTGACCGTCTCAGGGCTAACCAATCCCGACCTCAGTCACCTGTCTGTTCTAGAAGAGGACCTGGGCACCCTTCAATTACTACAGGATCTGTTAGACCTAAACGGTCGAAATCTGTCCCAAAGGAGCAAGTGTGTTTATTCTCACCTTGTGACTTTTGTTCCAAGGGTGATTCAGAGCCACTGCACTGTGTTCTTTCTGATGCAATGGGTGAAACGCTTCTTGAAATAAAGCAGCAGACCCAAGATGACCAAGTAAGAATCTGTGTAGCAGACCTAGTGGATGCCGGTGACGCTTCAGCTCTTGAAAAGTACTATCACAGGGATTGCTTGCGGAATGCAAAACGTACCACAACAATAAAGAAAGATCATGATAATGAATCACTCATTCGCTCTTTATGTGACGAACAGTTAATCCTCACCATTCAAAATACCATCACAGACGATGTTACTCTTGACATGGCTCAGGTCAATGATGCTTACTTGTTGATCCTGAAAAGATATCATATGGATGTCGATGAGACTACAAACTATCGCAAGCATCTGAAAAAGATCATTGGTGAGCGACTTCCAGATGTCCAGTTTGTAAGCTCACTGCAACGAAATGAGCCAGACAAGCTTGTTAAATCAACTGTAGTTAGCAAAGCTATTGATTGCAGTATTTCCACTATGAATGATGGTCAGGTTATTGGCAACCTGAGGAAAGTTGCTAACCTACTGCGGGCAGAGATCATGCAAAAAGCACAGCTGGTCATTTGCCGGGATATTTGATAACTTTAAGAATCCCTCTTTACTCCAATTCTTCCTAAGTCACCTCCTCTTTGGCAGTCATGTTGTCAAAGTGTTTGGAATGCGGGATGAAGAAGTAGACAAAACTTTTGATGTTGCATGCCAGTTTCTAGTAGAGAACACTCGCACTGATCGTCAGGTGAAACATCAGCCAAGGAAAGACGATGCCTTTCGGCAAAATGTCCAAACACCCCTCTCAATCGGACTGCCCCTTGCTATCCACTCTAGAGTGCGTGACAAAATACTTGTCCAGAACCTCTCAGATGTCTACATTGGAAGTGACTACTTGAAGATCCTTGACTTAGAAAAAAGTGTGGAGCAGTCTGTTCTTCAACGAATGAAGGATACTGGCGGATTTTGTCTCCCTGACTTGTGAAGAAGGGTGTGAACATCTGGTTTGCTATTGACAATATTGATCTTTTGGAAGACACAGCCACTGGGCAAGAAACCTTCCATGGCACAGTGGTTGTAATCAACCAGCAGGATGAAGATGGAGACCTGATGAACCAACCACTTGTTATAACAGAAAAACCTCTCACGGCATCACCTCTGGCATTTGATACAAACTTGCTGCAGGAGCCAATGATCAAAACCACTCCATTGAGATTTGAGTCTGTGATAGGAAACCGAAACAATCTCATTTCCTAAGACTTCACTCACACCTGGGCATTCACAAACTACCTTGCAACTGATGATAACAGGGGGGCAACCTCAACTGAACGCAGCTGGCAAGCAAACAGACCCAGAACAGTGAAGAAGAGAGAAGCCATGCTGAATCTAATTACAACAGAAATCAAGATGACTCTATTGTGTCAATCAAAGAACAAAGGCGTAAATCAGTGAAATTGAAGAAGGATGATGTGATGCCAACTTGGGCTGCAACTAAATCTCTATTGTTATCTCAGTCCTCTAACAGTTGCACCTCAACAAACACAGGGGTGATTGCTCCACTGTTTAAGACCTCGCCAACAGATTATGCTACCCTCTATACCGCTTTGAAGTTAACCCAGGGTATCTCTGCCTCTGTCATTGGCCCTCACAGAAAAACACTGATAACCCTAGATCTTGACCTTTACTCCCGTGCATTGAAGATTCAGCACTCAGTTGGAAACACCAACTGGATCCTAAGAGCTGGAACTCTTCACATTGCATTTGCTGTGTTGCGTGGTCTAGGTAAAACAGTTGATGGAAGTGGCCTTGACATATGTGCTATTGAAAGTGGTGCATACACATCAGCAGCTCTTCGTGGTATCTTTGGTGGCAAAGCTTACAAACGAGGCCTTGAGTACCACATCACTACGAGCCTTGCAATTTTGATGTTGCGATTTGATGCCATCTTGTCAAAACTTCCAAATTGTCCAATTCAGATGCAATGCATTGCTCTCAAGGACAAACTCCATGAACGTAACCCACTGATGGTAGAGATCTTTGAAGAAATCCAATCCTGGTACACAGAAAACGTCAAGCCACTCGAAGATGAAAAAGACATTGGTGAGTTCACTCAATTCTTAACCCAGTATCTTCACCAGGTAGAGAATCTTCTTAATCTCATCAGCTCTTGCCGCTCAGGTGACTGGGAGGGATACTTGTCTTCATTAGAGAATCTCATCAAGTATTTCTTTGCTCGTGATCTCAACTATGCCCGCTTGATGCCAGTCAATCTTGCTCAAATGAATGCTCTTGAAAAAGATGACCCAGAAACATGGGGTGCACTGAAGTCTGGTGCATTTGTGGTGGCAAAGTCAGAGATCACTCATCTCTTCACTGATCAAGCCCTCGAGCAGGAAATCAAGAAGCTAAAGGGACATGGTGGGATGGTAGGACTCAGAGATGAAGCAGCTCTGGATCGGCTGATCATTGCCACACCTCATCTTGCTGATCTAGTGAATCAGTACCTCAAGAGCTTCCCAAAAGCTTCCAGATCTACTTCAAGGACAGAGCATTATCATCTCTCAGGAGAGATTGCATTGAGGTCAAGAACAAATGCACTGAAGTTACACGACTTGATTGAGTTGCACTGTAGAGGCAATCCATTCAAAGAAAAAACACCATTAAAGAGTCTTGTTTCATCAGCGCTTGTGACAGATGCAGCAAAGCATGATATTCTCCAGTTTGCGGAAAAGGGTCAGAAGCGCTTTGAGGAGTTTGTTTCTGAACGTTTGATCGCTACGTCAACACTCTCAGTGTGGGACAAAATGAAGAAACTCAAGTTGAAGACCTTTTCAAACTGGACGGAGAAAACAAAGGTACGTGTTGGAGACAAGGTCATCAAGTTGCGTAAGGAACGTGAACTGCTTGGAAGATTTCTCATCATCCAAGGCAGTCGACCAAGTCTAGTTCCCAAACTTGAGGAGACAATTGGAGACTATGAAATGTCAATGGTTCCCCGCTCTCTGTGTGCTGTGAATGGAACCTTGCACATCCCTACAGACAAAGCTAGTCTCATGCATGCAATTGAAGATGCCAAGGCAGAGCACCTTGAAGCTGTCCCAAAGCCTGATCCAATGCAAGAAGATCCTCCAGGTGTCCCTATCAAAGTTCTAATAGTTGATGCCATGGGTGTGCTTCAGAGCATGAAAAAGACACCAACCATGCGGAAGCTGTCAGACCTTCAGGACCATCAAAACAATGATGGCTGGCTATCATGAGGGTCGAGTTGTCTTTGATCGATATATGGATGAGTCATTAAAGAAGAAAACTCGACAGAAGAGAGCAACTACTTCTGTAGAATACAAAATCCATCCAGAGATGAAGCTCACTATGTCGATCAAGGATCTCCTCTCTGCATCACTGACCAAGAAGAAGCTGACATGTGAGTTGGGCCAGGGACTGCTAGAGTATTTCTCAAAGGACAGTTCTTTCCTACTGGTTGTCATCTATGACACCTTCATCAAGGGATGTGATTTTGTGGAGGCACACACACATGAAGAGGCTGATACCCTAATACCTCATCAAGTCCTTGCCTCTGCTGCCAATGGTGCCTCACGAGACATATGTGTTTGGTCACCCGACACTGATGTCCTCTTACTGCTACTTGATTTAGTATCATGTGAATGCATTGCAACTCCAACTTCTCTGACATTTTCAACAGGCAAAGGTGCAAAGAAACGGGAAATAAATGTTTTTGAGCGTGTTCAAGTTATTGGACGTCAGAAATGTCAGGGATTACTTGGCCTGCACAATTTTTCTGGTGCTGACTGGGAAGGAAAATTTGTTGGAATCTCCAAAAAGACGTGGATCAACGCATACCTGAAGCTTGATGATGATGATCCTGCCATTGACTGCTTCAAGGACCTTGGCAAGGGTTCCATTCCCCCTGAGCTTATCAATGGTGAGCTCCCATCACTGGTGAAGGCATTAGAGAATTTTGTGTGCTGTGTTTACAGCTCATAAGATCCAACAACCCTGCCATCACTCAGATTTGAACTATTCCGATCAAAGAACCTGGAGGGTGAGATGCTACCTCCAACTCATGCTGCATTGCTACCCCATATTCTACGTTCCAATTATGTCACAATGCGAGATAAGTCATACAAGACGAATTGCCCTGAGCTTCCACCAATCGAACAGAATGGATGGAGTTCAGTGAGTGGCGGATGTGTTCCAGTCAGGTGTCTTGCCCTCCCTGCACCACAGGCAGTACTTGAGCTAATCAAATGTGGCTGCAAAGTAGGTTGCAAGGGACAGTGCAGCTGCTCAAAGAATCACCTGCCTTGCACTCCTCTCTGCAAATGTTATGGTGGAGACTGTGCAAACACAACAAGTGAGTACATTCCAGAAGATGACAATGCTGATGAATAGATCATCAAGTATTATTTAAATTCCTTTATCATCACCTGTATTTGTTTTGTTTTGTTGTAGATGTTTTTGGGGAATTTAGCAGCTTTTTCTTACTCTCCATTTACCTACTGGCGCAACATAGAGTAACTTTTTTTTTTTTCAATTGGATACTAAATGCAACTTTTTACTTCTGCTTGTCATCATGTATATGCTGCTATAAACAACATACAGTATGCTTAACTGAAAGATAAACCTGTCTTACTGGATTACTCGACTACTGTGTGGTTATTTACATAATAGAAACATGTTTAATAAATTTCTTCCATTTTTCACATTAAATATGACAGTTATTATGTTCCCTTTCACACAAAAAAGGCAAATTTGTTGTTTTTAACTAATTTAGTACAATGGGACATCGCCGTAGGATGGACACCATCTTGGATTTGACAATAAATAAGTAAATGATGGAAATTTCGCTGATTCAGTTGAATTCCTTGAGCCCAAAAACCTAAGATTAGACACCAAAATCAGCTTTCTAGCTTGAATAGAAACTGAGATATAGCCGTTTTAAGCTCCTGGCAGCCATATTGGATGCCATCTTGAAAATTATGCATTTCCAGGAAGTAGATTTTCCTAGATTTTTAGTATGTTCTTAAGCATGCCTAGAGGTAACAGAATCAATAGAAAAAACTATGCTATCTATTTTCTTGGGATTAAGTTTTTTTTTCTTCACATATTGAACCTTCTATTTTGGATAGGGGGCGCTCAGAAAGGGGGTGGGGGGTCTGAAAATTTGGCACCCATCATTTTCTGACAGTTTGGTCCCTATAGAAGCCAAAACAGCAAAAAAATCAATTTTGGCACAAAAATCCTACGGGAGTACATACCATACTGCACTATAATAAGACATGAGCTCCCCTGAAAACATGACTTGTGAAATTTGTTTATTTTGGGGGGGGGTGTCTCTAAAATGCTGACAATATACCATACATCACGCATAAAATTAGGCTATTATTGATGTATGATTCATACATGGGGATCACTAATTCACTTTTAATAATGATACAGGCATGCATGCAATTCTTGTCCTCACCATCGAAAAATGGCGGCGCAATCAGAAAAAAAAAAAAACTGGAAAAAACCCCCCCCCCAAACTCTTAGTCCCACTCAGTCTGTGCGCCGAATCGCCATTATTCATTTCTATTTTGTAGTCAGTATACAGATTATGTCAAAAAGAAAACAAGGGAGCTTAGTCACAAATTTTGGATTTACTAAAAAAAATCTAAGCAACTAGAGCAAGAGGCATCTTCCACAACCGACGCTGTTGCTACACCTTCTGGGATTGCCTTCAGCACAAACCCTCTGAAGGGAGTAGTACACACCGGTGTAGGAAATCTTCAATTTCTTAGCAATTTCTCGCATGGAATAGCCTTCATTTCTAAGAACAAGAATAGACTGTCGAGTTTCAGGTGAAAATTCTCTTTTTCTGGCCATTTTGAGCGTTTAATTGACCCCACAAATGTGATGCTCCAGAAACTCAATCTGCTCAAAGAAGTGCCCATCCAACCAATCCAACTTGTGGGAGCTGCTTCTGGAAGCGTGGGGTGCAATTTCTCCAGATTACCTCAACAAATTAACAGCTAGAATGCCAAAGGTCTGCAATGCTGTAATTGCTGCAAATGGAGGATTCTTTGACGAAAGCAAAGTTTGATGTAAAAAAAATCTTATTTCAAATACAAATCATTATTTCTAACCTTGTCAATGTCTTGACTCTATTTTCTATTCATTTCACAACATATGGTGGTGAATAAGTGTGACTTTTCATGGAAAACACAAAATTGTTTGGGTGATCCCAAACTTTTGAACGGTAGTGTATATATATATATATGGCCTCGATTCAAAAGTATCTAGTTGATCGTTGCAGAGTAAAAGGCGTTGATATGTTGTCAATATTTCTACAGTAAGGTTTTTGTATAACAGTCGAATCCACATCTAAGGAGAACATTAAAATCTCATTCTATCCTGTCAAATGCTTCACGGGTATCTATTGATAACATTGCTGTATCTTTTGCATTATGTCTTTTATGTAGCACATTCAGCACTCTAATATAATGAAATCCCTGTCTTTTTATTACAACCCCGTTTTGATCATTGCTGACCAATTTAGGGACATATTATTCTAATCTACTTGATAATGCTTTGCAGAGTTTTTGTGTCACACCCCGTCAGGCTTATGGGTTGATGAGCATTCGGTTGCTGGGTTGTCTGATTTTCATATTAAGGTTATCACAGCCAGTCTTAATGAGGAAGGAAGCATTCCTCAAACATATCCATGAGAGTTTCAGTAAATGTCAATTTTAATGGTTTGCAATAAGGTCTGATTTTATCACTATTGCACCATCTGGTGACAGTCCATGAATACTGGGGTGGCATCCAGCGTTTTACCCTTGCCCCCGTCCATAGGGTTAATGGTTGTGTCAGGAAGAGCATCTGACATAACATTTTGCCAAATCTTTATGTGGATTGACAAGACCATTTCGGATCGGTCAAGGCTCACTACCGGATCGCTCAAAGCCCCGGTTAACAATGGCTGCCATTGGTGCTTGCCCTCACAGAGTACTAATGCAAAGTATAAAATCCACTTTTTTCTGCAGAACGGGAACCGAACAGTTAAGGATAACCACTGCTGAGTCTTGTTAAGATCACGGCAGGGATGGAGTTGCAGAACCTCGTAGATGACATTTTGCCAAAGAAGAACACAGTTCTCAAGCTAAGTAACGGCCCAGTGACGGGGTTCCGTAGACACCCATCTGAAGGTGAAAAGGAGTACTGCATTGCCCTCTTTGATCAGTGATCTGAAGCTGACCAGGTAGTTTGTGGCGCACCTGATATCTCGCCAGCCACATCAACTCCTACCTCAGCAATCCTCTCAACCTCACCTCACCTAGGTCGTCCATCAGGATGCCCCAAATCCTCTCAAAGGCTTCAAAGAAAACACCCACTTCGGTTGCACTGAATTTGGGTATTAGCCTCAGACAGCTAGTGGGATCAAAGCAGCTTTGTGGGACCTGCTGTAAAGCAGGGTCCTGAGACAGCACTTTGTCTCTTTCTAGTGCCAGGCAGGCTTGCTCAGGCTTTTGTGCCTCCTCTTTTAATTTAATCCGGAGTTTCTCTTTTTCTAGCTCAATTCTCTCCGTTTCCACCTTACTATTATCATCTTCCCGCTTGAAGATGGTACTCGAGATCAATTCGATCAGGTAGATCCAGGCGATCCCCAGTAAGCTGCACAGCCTCACTCACTTTTGTTCTAGACCCAGTGACTATCTCATAACATTGGGATACAGTCCCCAACTGTTCCTTCTTCAACCTGAGGATCTCAACACGGCTAGTAAGCCTACTGCAATATTCTTCCACATCAAAGGTGTCCATTTTGCAAAGCGTTTGAAATACACAAATGAGACCAACACATACACAAATTAGCTATATAGCAAATACTATAAATTAATAATAGTGCCACAATGATTAACTGAAATACACTAGGCAAATACAGCGACCCTTTCAGGAATCACTCACAACGATGTCTACTACAGCACAACGCAACAAACAGCTCCGTCCTCGGATGCCATGTTTCCCACGTGTATACAGAATAATTCAAAATAACGGACAACATCTAGCTTATCTGGTGACACAATGTGTAGCTAGCCAAGTTAGCTGCCAACAACAAGCAAAGCAACCTGCTTTTACCAATATAATGTAATCTGTTGCAAACCACAGCAACGCAACACAACAAACAGAGCAAATTACACCATACTATGATGGTATTGTAGCGAATTCGGGGAACAACGCAACCACAGGAACTGCCGCGGCCGGGAAGCGAACCCGTATCGCCCGCACCCCAATTGTTACGGTACAGCCGCGGCAAGCACACAACCGGAACTTGCCGCTGCAGTAGCACAACGTGAAATGAAAAGAGAAAACCAAACACAGAGCTGATGTGAACACAGAGGCGAGTAAACTGGCCGCCATGCTTACCGTCACTGCAGCTATAAGCTGGTTCAGGACCCCCCGCGAGGACGTCTCCTCTCAGTGGTCCGAAGAATGCAGTCCGAGCTCCCGTGCGCAGCCAGTCCTGTTCGTCGGAGATGGTGTTCAAGTTTTGTTTGTGGTGGAGTGAGAAAGAGGTGTGTAGAAACGCTGTTCCTCCCCCTGACTCGGTGCCATACAGTCCCCGAACCATCTCGAACCAAGCGTGCCGGCCGGCCGCGACTTTTATCAATCAGCCATTCCCGCCAAACGAATGGGCAGGACGTGACGTCACACCCAGACCACCTGCTGCACTGGGATTTGTAGTTTTTCTTTTGCCTTTTGCGTCTCCCTGGGGGTCACACAGCATACAACGCATAGTAATAAGCATAGCTGTGGCATGTCATGTTTACAATCAGCACTGCACAAAAGATAGAACGGGAGGGGAAAGAAAGCCCCCAAAACATATCCGTAACAAAATCATATTTCATCTCGAGGATCTGGGGTTGTGGGGTGGGTAGGGAGAGAGTGGGGGGGGGGATTTACTCTGTAAAATCATTTAATGTTCGATTTGCACACATGTTAAAAATGTAAATTTCGGGGCGTTCGGGTAGCGTAGCAGTCTATTCCGCTGCCTACCAACGCGGGGATCGCCGGTTTAAATCCCCATGTTACCTCCGGCATGGTCGGGTGTCCCTACAGACACAATTGGCCGTGGGTATGTGTCCTTGTCGCGGCAGCAGCACCTCCTCTGGTCAGTCGGGGCGCCTGTTCGGGGAGGAGGGGGAACTGGGGGGAATAGCATGATCCTCCCACGTGCTACGTCCCCCTGACGAACCTTCTCACTGTCAGGTGAAAAGAAGCGGCTGGCGACTCCACGTGTATTGGAGGAGACGTGGTAGACTGCAGCCCTCCCCGGGTCGGCAGTGGGTGGGGAGCAGCGACTGAGACGGCTCGGAAGAGCGGTGTAATTGGCCGGATACAACTGGGGAGGGGGAAGAACATTTCAATAAACAGATTCTCAAAAAAATTATTTCCAGCATAGACTCTGTGATGAGCAGGCATGCTCGATGAGCTGGTTTAGAGCCGGGTGGCATCAGGTCAAGCCATCCTGTAACTTATTAACCTTGCTGCAAAGGGTATCTATGTGTGCTTGAGCAGGTGGAGGCGAACAGAAATGACACCTCTTCTTAAAATATGTATTTCTGATTTTTCCCTTTTTCTCCCAATTTAGTGGCCAATCGATCCCTATTTTAGTTCAAACACCCACCCTCGTACTGCGTGCGTTCGCCAACTGCACCTCTCCGGCCGGCAGTCTCGAAGGAGTCGCCTCGCCACTTCCGTGACAAGGCGACTCCAGGCCGAACCACTGCTTTTTCCGACACACACAGAGACGCATTCATGTGACGAACACAAGCCGACTCCGCCCCCTCCCGAAGACAGCGTTGCCAATTATTGCTGCTTCATCGAGTCCGGCCAAAGTCGGATCTGACGAGACCGAGGCGCGAACCCCGGTCCCCAGTGGGCAACTGCAATGACACCTCTTCTGAATAGTGTTTGGTCCAGGAGAAACATTTGAAAACTACTGACCTTTATGTGTTTTTATTACACATTTCATGTTTCATAGATCTTTAAGTGACAAAGGGCTCTGGTTTCCAGCATGAGTCGTCATTGAAACACAAGCATGCTTTATCTGCTGCAAAAACAGCGTATCTCTCACTCAATCAATATTAATAAACATAACCCCAGATTTCTCTTTGACACCGTATCTAAACTTACTAAAAAGCAGCCGTCTATTAGCTGCTCACCATTTATGGTCCATGAATTTCTAGATTTTTTCTGCAATAAGGTTGATGAGATCTTAAACAAAATTAGTTCTTCAACTCCAGCCACTCCTGCAGATCCTGTCTTACCAAATTCATATCTATACAACGAGTCACTGACAGTCTCAGTTATTACAGCTTTTGAAACTATCTCTCTTGATACTTTAAGTTTGTGTCAGCTTCTAAACCATCTGCTTGCCTACTTGACCCCTTACCAGCAAAACCTTTTAAAGACCTCTGGCCTTTTCTGGGACCTACAATGCTAGACATTGTTAATTTATCTCTTACTACTGGCATTGTTCCCAGCAGTTTTAAGACAGCTGTGGTTAAACCTCTACTTTAAAAACCACACCTCGATCCAGGGTCTCTTAATAACTATTGACCAGTGTCTGATCTTCCACCCTTTTCTAAAGTTCTAGAGAGAGTTGTATATCAACAACTTTCGACCCGTATAGAAGAAAACCATCTATATGAACCCTTTCAATCGGCTTTCAGGCCCTGTCACTCCACTGAAACTGCTCTGACCAGAATGGTGAACAATCTTTTACTAGCTATGGACTCTGATTCCACTTCTGTGCTTCTACTACTGGACCTCAGTGCAGCCTTTGACACAATTGATCACTGTATACTATTAGATAGATTAAATTGTAATTTTGGTGTCTCTGGTTTAGCCCTCTCTTGGTTTAAGTCCTACTTATCTGGAAGAACACATTGTGTCTGCTATAGTAACATTATATCAAAATTCTCTGACGTTAAATATGGTTTGCCTCAGGGCTCAGTTCTTGGCCCTCTACTTTTCTCTCTTTACATTTCACCTTTTGGCCAAATTATACGCAGTTATGGAATAAATTTCCATTGCTATGCTGATGATACTCAGCTCTATGTGCCTATAAGGGCTGATGATCATACTCAAATGACTAACTTAGAGGCCTGCTTGGCTACTGTGAAAAACTGGATGTCACTTAACGTTCTGCTTTTAAATTCGGATAAAACTGAGATGCTGGTCATTGGCCCTGCTAGACACAGACACCAGTTTGATCAAGTAACGATAACAATCGACAACTCTGTGGTGTCACAAAATGTGGCAGCCAAAAATCTTGGTGCTACGTTTGAGCCCAGCCTTTCCTTTGATAAACACATTAAAGAAATCACCAAAACTGCCTTTTTTCACTTACGCAACATAGCTAAACTCGGTCTTTTCTCTCCATGGCTGACACAGAGACTCTAATACATGCATTTGTTTCATCCAGACTTGATTACTGCAATGTTCTGTTTTCAGGTCTGCCACATGCTAGTATGAAAAGTCTTCAGATGGTTCAGAATGCTGCTGCTAGAATCCTAACTAAATCCAGGAAATTTTTCCATATTACACCAATTCTTGCCTCCCTTCATTGGCTTCTTATCCATGTTAGATCAGAATACAAGGTGCTTCTGCTGACTTATAAAATCCTAAATGGGCTTGTCCCATATTACCTGTCTGATCTCCTTAAACCGTACATTTTATCTCGAGCTTTTCACTCTCAAAATACAGGGCTCCTGTGTGTACCCAAAGTTAAAAAGAGGTCAGCTGGTGGCAGGGCCTTTTCCCATCGGGCTCCATTTTTGTGGAATAACCTGCCTGCTGCCATCAGACAATCGGAGTCTGTTGAGTCCTTTAAATCCAAACTTAAAACTCATCTTTTTGCCTTAGTTTACAATTAGTTGCCTTTAAGTTGAGTGCTTCACAACCTGTACTGCATGGTGGGTCGGTTTTCTGTCTCAGTGAATCTACCAAACACTGTTCTGCCGACGAGATTATAGCATATAGATGACTGACTAATTGATGACTTAATTGGTTATGACTAATGACTATTGAAAACTGATCTCTTCTCTCACATGTCTTTTCTCTCTCTCTGAATGATGTCTTCTCCTTTCTCTTTTTCTATGTGTGAATGGTGTCATGTGAGTCTCCCTTGTGTGCATGTGCAGTCGGTTCTCCTCCCAGGTCTCCGTGGTGATGGTGGTCGCCACTTGGACGCTGCCTGCCATTCCCCTCATCATATTTTCTTTTTATAAATCCACATCATTTTTTTTTCTTCTTACATGATGATGCTGGTCGCGTGGCTTGGGTCCTGGACTGTTCCGATGGTGTCTGGACACTGCTTGGCATCCTGCACATCATATTCTTCATATATTTTACAAGTCCATTATAATTCTTTTTATCCTCTTTCAGTATTGTATTGTGTAAATTGCACATTATCTGTCTTGGGAGAGAGCTCCCTCCTCTTGCTCTCCCTGAGGTTTCTTCCTATTTTTTCTCCCTGTTAAAGGTTTTTTTTTATTTTTAGGGAGTTGTTCCTTATCCGATGAGAGGGTCTAAGGACAGGATGTTGTGTTGCTGTTAAGCCCACTGAGGCAAATTTGTAATTTGTGGTATTGGGCTATACAAATAAAATTGACTTGACTTGACTAAGGTGCACTAAGCATAAACTTGTCCAAAAAACACACACGCAACACCTTTGTGTATGTTATGTTGCGAATAATTTACCTAATGACTACTGTCCTAAACATTTTTAATCACAAAACAAAAAATCTGCATGTGTGTCATTGTCTTCCAACATAAAACAGTCGATATGCATCATTACACATAGAAAACAACATGGTGACAGGGATTTCAAAATTTCAATTAGCCCCATTCTACCTGAAAGGACAAACTGATTGCCTAGGCTAATTGATCTGTGGTCACAACTGTTTAAGGTAACCTGCTGTGTTCATAGAACGTGCAGGAAAGCGAGAAAGACACCGGTGAGAATGAAGACAACGTTAAATGGTAGCCTGTCAAATCATGTTTGCATGTTGTCTCATCTCATTGGAATTGGTGTTAATGTCTGTTGTATGTGCACTTGGCAACTCTGCACCTCTCGAACAAGGACATCAATTCCCCCCCCCCCCCCCCGCGACCCTGAGAGCAGGATAAGCGGTTTGGATAATGGATGGATGGATGGAACTTGGGCACATCTGTGAAAGTTGTCTTGCTCATGAAGGAGGGCTAGGTTTTCTCCATTGCCACCTTGTTAGCTCCCTCTCCCTGGTTAGGTGTTGCCTATCTTATATATGTATGTATAGACTCAGGCACACACCAGGCAGGCAATCAGTATATACTGGGTGTTTGCAAAAGGTGATCCAACAGTGCTGAGTTAAAGCCCGGGCTTCGATGTCTGTGTGGTGCACATGGGGGTGTTTACATATATGTCCTGTGGTGCTAGTTGAAGTTGGATTTCTTGACAAAAAGCAAAGTGCGAAGGCTTTTGTTAGCTTCTGTTGGACCACAGGCCAGTGTGTTTCAGATGGCAGTGGTAAGAGCCTATGGACACTATACGATTCTGGACAGTGCATGAGGTGATCCAAGATCAAATTTGTAATATAGACTATTCAATTATTGCTCCTGTGAAAAGGATTAAGTGACTCAGTGCCAACCCTGCTTGCATTCTGTTTATTAAATCATACTGTGTGCCATAACACTTCCAATTCAGTGCAGAAATTTTATCACATATGACTATCCATGTGTGAGGGCAATTCATATTTGATGTTTGCTTACTTTTAATCTTTCACCATGACCTTACATTGCTTAGATAGATGCTTAACGTCCATGTGTAGTAGAACAAAGGTAGTCTTATAAAGTGTCTTCTCCAGGTTTCCAAATAAGGGCCTATTGTTAACTGTTGGCGGCACAGTGGCGCAATGGTTAGCGCGGTCGCCTCACAGCAAGAAGGTCCTGGGTTCGAGCCCCGGGATAGTCCAACCTTGGTGGGTCGTCCCGGGTCGTCCTCTGTGTGGAGTTAGCATGTTCTCCCCGTGTCTGCGTGGGTTTCCTCCGGGTGCTCCGGTTTCCTCCCATAGTCCAGAGACAGGTCAGGGGAATCGGCCGTACTAAATCGTCCCTAGGTATGAATGTGTGCGTGTGTGTGTGTGTGTGGGCCCTGTGATGGCCTGTCGGCCTGTCCAGGGTGTCTCCCTGCCTGCCGCCCAATGACTGCTAAGATAGGCTCCAGCATCCCCGCGACCCTGAGAGCAGGATAAGCGGTTCAGATAATGGATGGATGGATGGATGTTACCTGCTGGCTGTATGGGAGACTCACTGAGTGTAGCAAGTGTGCACACACTAATTTCAGAAGCGGGCTTGGTGGACGAGAGCTGGAAGACATGAGATAAGGAGGGGAAGAACAGACAACTGCCCTATAAGGGAGACTGTGCTGTATTGATCGGCGCGCATTCAAGCACCTGGGCTTGAATGCATCTGTTCATTGAACATATTAAAATCGTGTGACAATACTGCAAGAGATTTTGGTCTCGTTCCTCATGTGATGTCAGAGTGGAATTAAATAACTGCACGTACTCGCATGTCATCACAGCACACGTTCATGGAAGATTGTGATTTGCATGTCACAGCCAATGTAATTGAAGGAGTTGATGAGGGATTTGAGAAAGTTTGGTTCGGGCAAGGAAAAGAAAGTGATCTTATGACTAGTGATGGGATGTGATCATATGTTAGCACTGACGGTTGTGCCGACCCCCACCGTGACTCAGCTCCAATGGGTGTATAACTCGACGCCACATGTGCCTTTGGTTAAAATAGATGACACCCAGTGGGAGGATTTAGGGCCGTGGGTCACTCAGTGTTCACAAGACCACATGTGGGGGACAAGGGGAGAAGGAATACAATACCCACCCATGTAAGCATATAGAAGCCCATTTCAGAGCACTTTCTTGAGGATGACAGGCTACTGTAGACAGCGGATCTGTGGTTACATGTGACTACATGTGGATGTGTGACTCTTCTGTGTGTGTGGAGGCTCCACTGACAACGCGACGTAGACAGAGGCTGCTGATGCAGCTTTCGTTTGACTGAAACAGACTCGGACTACCACGCCCACGTTGGGACAGACCGTTCACACAGACTGTGGATGCTTCATGACTTCTGTATTAAGACTGTACTTGATACTGTACAAGCTCAACATGTTCCCGATCCCTGGGTTCCACCATATAATCGTGATGATAAGGATTTCCAGCAAGTGTCTACAGTCACTCCATTTAATAGGGTAGTTCCCCAAGATCCTGTCCTTCATTTAGAGTTATTGGTTTCGTTTCCTTTCCTTATGTTAATGCTTAGTTAGTTAATTTGTAACCAATCCACATGTGTGTTGTATCTCTCATTTATTGTTTCATCATTTATTCATTGTTTGATGCTACTGGGGACTGTTTTTCCCAAATGTCAACACTGGGGTTTTTCCTTGCGACGTGTCTGCTCAGATTAGTGTAAGGAACTTCTCGAGTCTTTTACTCATTTCTAGTCAAGAGTGAAGTGAGATGTTTGATTCGAGAGGACATGGGAAGATTGAGACTTCCCCAGGATGTAGAACCACTGTTATGCTTTCTTTGATGATTTATTTAGGCGATTTGTTGTTGACTGGAAAACACAGCCACCGAGGATGCACAAGCCGGTGCATTCTCAGTGCCGGTCCCAAGCCCGGATAAATGGGGAGGGTTGCGTCAGGAAGGGCATCCAGCATAAAATCTTTGCCAAATCAAATATGCGGATCTACGCCGGATATGGAGCTGTCAGGAAAGAGGAAAAGAGGGGGGGCAAAGAGGAGGCTTATGGATGTGGTGACGGAGGACATGCAAGTGGCTGGTGTGACAGAGGAGGATGCAGAGGACAGGAAGAAATGGAAACGGATCTGCTGTGGCGACCCTTAACGGAAGCAGCCGGAAGTAGTAGAAGTACTGTTGTTGATTAATCAAAAAGGGGGGGGGGTTGTGAGGGCAATTCATATTTGATGTTTGCTTACTTTTAATCTTTCAGCATGACTGAGTGGAGCAAGTGTGCACACACTAATTTCAGAAGTGGCCTTGGTGGATGAGAGCTGGAAGACATGAGATAAGGAGGGGAAGAACAGACAACTGCCCTATAAGGGAGACTGTGCTGTATTGATCGGCGCGCATTCAAACACCTGGGCTTGAATGCATCTGTTCATTGAACATATTAAAATCATGTGACAATACTGCAAGAGATTTTTGTCTCGTTCCTCATGTGATGTCAGAGTGGAATTAAACAACTGCCACGACACCATGTCAAACAAGTATCATTGATATCAGCAATACATTTGCGCCGTATAATGCAACAGAATAAACATGCAGTTTGAACAAATTAAATTTTCCTTACAATAAAAACAATAGGTCATTTGTCATTATTTTCTAGTTTTGAACTATACATTAGATGGTTCTCTTGGACTGTAAAAACAAAGTGTTGTGCAAAAAGGAACTACACACTGATAAGCCGAAGCATGAGGTGAACTGCATGACGTTGCTCATCTCCAAACAAGGGTACATGTCCAGTTCTGGGTAGATTAGATGGTAAGCACACAACCAGGTCTTGTAGACAACGTGTTGGACGGAGGAGAAATGGACAGGCGTAAAGACCAGAGCGACTCTGACAAGGGCTAAATTGTTATGGCCAGATGAATAGGTCAGACAGAGCATCTCTGAAACTGCAAGGCTTGTGGGGTGCTCCTGGTCAGCAGTGGTGAGAACCTACCGACAGTGGTCCGAGGAGGCACTAACTGGCGACAGGGTGTTGGGTGCCCAAGGCTCATCGATGCACGAGGGCAACAAATGCTATCCGGTCTGGTCCGAACCAACAGAAGGTCTACTGTGGCACAACTCAGTACATTTTAATGATGTTTACGGGAGGAATAGGTCACAACACAGTGCATTGCACCCTGCTGCCCGTGCGGCTGCATAGCTGCAGACCGGTCAGAGCGTTCATGATGACCCCTGCCCATCATCATAAGCACCTACAATGGGCACGCCAGCATCAGAACTGGACCTTGCAGCAATGGAAGAAGGTCGCCTGGTCCAGCGAGTCCCATTTTCTTTTTAGATCATGTGGATGGCCGTGTATGTGTGTGTCGTTTACCTGGGGAAGCGATGACACCAAGATGCACTGTGGGAAGACCCAGAGCCGTTGGAGGAAGTGTGACGCTCTTGGCAATGTTCTGCTGGGAAACCCTGGGTCCGGCCACTCATATGGACGTCAAATTGATATGTGCCACCTACCCAAACTTCGTTGCAGACCAGGTACACCACTTGATGGCAATGGTATGATGGCAGTGGCCTCTTCCAGCAGGATAATGTGACCTGCCACACTGCACACATTGTTCAGGAATGATTTGAGGAACACGATGAGGTGTTCAAGGTGTTGTGCTGGCCTCCAAATTCTCCAGATCTCAATCCGATTGAACATCTGAGGGATTTGCTGGACCAACAAGTGCAATCCATCGCGGTTCCACCTCACAACTTACAGGACTTGAAGGATCTGCTGCTAATATTTTGGTGCCAGATACCACCAGATACCCTTCAGGGGTCTTGCAGAGTCCATGCTTTGGTGGGTCGGTGCTGTTTTGGCAGCACACGGAGGACAAACCGCATATTATGCAGGTGGTCATAGCTTCGGCTCATCAGCGTACAGCTGAATGGAGATGAGCCGATATTACTGTGGTTAACTTTTTAAAAGGAAATACCACAAAATTTGCTGCTTGAAATTTACATTTCCTATGCATCAACAGCTGGTCCATTTTAACAAACATGGTGTATAATGTCTCCTGTGGCTAAAAT
Organism: Lampris incognitus; assembly: GCF_029633865.1. NCBI lineage: Eukaryota > Metazoa > Chordata > Actinopteri > Lampriformes > Lampridae > Lampris > Lampris incognitus. The sequence continues at coordinate 15,295,238 of NC_079215.1, read as the reverse complement.
TTCAACCAGCTATACAGTTACAGTGGTGAGTATGACATTTACAATGGTCTGGGCAGTTCCTCACCCAAAATAACTGTTGCCGTAATGGGATCACATATCTTCATGTCATGACAGAGTCTCTTGTATTTCTTAGATAGGAGAGATTTGTTTAAGCACAGTAACACTGACTGGACAGTCTGAGGCCGTGAGCAAACTCTACACACACAGACATACAGGGGCAATTTCAGCCAGACTTGAAACTTTACAGTCGTATTGGTTTTCATTGCTTCAGTTGTGATGTATAAATGAGGCAAATACTGAAAGTGCATTCGCTTTATATGGTAACATGTTTGGCAAATCCATCTCTTAGTTCAGTTACAATCGTTGGAGTGTACACACACACAGACACGCACCAATATGCACAGAGCAACTAAAAAAGCAGCTATAATAAAATATCCAGCATAATATACTTAAAACAATATATTTCACCAGTCATGTATGTGCAAGGTACATAATTTTACATCCTGACTCTGGCTCCTCAGCCACTGTATTTATTTGGTGATGATATGGAGTCACTGGTTTTACATGTATTTTCTTCCTCAAGAGTCAACTTTCCCATAGGTCCCTTCTGGTGGTCGGTAGCACTTTGGAAAGGTCATCAGCTGCAACATGTTGAAGGCATATTTCCTGCACCTAATATTCTTTTGTACGTTCTCAATCCGACATCCTTCTCTGATGATCAAATGAGGCGAGGGAGGGAGGGAGGGAGGAGCGAGGAGACAAGAAAAAAGGGAAACAAAAAGCAAATGTGAGACACTGTTCAAAATGATGTATGTCTTATGAACTCAAATCTTTAAATGGGAATTTCACAAAAAAAAATATATGTACCTGTGCTGTATTTTGTCTCTACATTGGATATAATTAGTTCTCCAAGCGGGATATTTCCGTCACTTTTTTTTTTATTTATCTTGGAACACATATTGGACTGAACGATGAGCTACGAGAAACTAAAGATTATCACAGCACATTTTGATACTGGTGGTGAGATCTTCAACCGTATAGTCTACCCTGCCGTGTGCTTTATTTGTAAGGCATGAAGTAAGGCAGCTTTGTGTTACAGCGGCGTACCCCTGAAGAAAGTGGACGCATTAGTGAGGATCTAGAGAAGAGAGATGCAAGTTGGAGTTGGCTGGTCCCTATTTGTCCAGCTATGTGCTGTTATAACAGTGGAGCTGTGGTTGATCATCTCCAGCATGGGCAGCTGCAGAGCTATAACATGCAGTATTCTCTAGTAATTTCTCAAGTTCTATTATTATTATTATTATTATTTACCCCCTTTTTCTTCCCAATTGTACTCGGCCAATTACTCTATTTTCCAAGCCATTCCGTCACTGCTCCGTGCCCTCTGCCGATCCGGGGAGGGCTGCAGACTACCACATAGCATCCTCCGATACATGTGGAGTCGCCAGCTGCTTCTTCTCACCTGACAGTGAGGAGTTTCACCAGGGGGACGTAGCGCGTGTGAGGATCGCGCTATTCCCCCCAGTCCCCTATTTCCCCCAGTCCCGAACAGATGCCCCGACTGAACAGAGGAGGCGCTAGTGCAGTGACCAGGACACATACCGACATCCGGCGGCTTCCCACCCGCAAACACGACCAGTTGTGCCTGTAGGGATGCCCGACCAAGCTGGAGGTAACACGAGGATTCGAACCGGTGATCCCCGTGCTGGCAGGCAATGGAATAGACCGCTACGCTACCTGAACACCCTATCATCATCATTATTATTATTTTTAATCAAGGCCAACAGGAAAATGTACTCTTTCAGGTGATGGCCCCTCTCTTAGTTGGTTAAACCTGCGGCTGTGCAGTAGAAGTAGCGGCAGTAAACGGGTTTGACTCGCTTGCTATCGCCCTCCCTCCCTCCCTCCCTCCCCCCCTCTCTCTCTCTCTTGAATACGACTGCATCGCTGCCAGAGGCAGGCCACCCTTGTCGCTCTCGTTCATTCGGGATTGGAAACTTGGTAAGTCAAATATCTAAGGGTGCAACAGTGTGTCAGTTTCTGTTAATGCGTCAGTCATAACAGACACAGATCCGGGTTATGCGGGGCCGGAGCCTGAGGGTCGGGGTTCTCACCTTGTGACAGAAAATCTAGAAAAGAGAAAATAACTGTATTGGCCCTAAAGAGGGTGACCTTATCCCGTCACAGTTAACAAAGTTGTGCTTGGCACCTCTTCTGTATGCATTGCATGTGTGTGTGTGTGTGTGTGTGTGTGTGTGTGTGTGTGTGTGTGTGTGTGTGTGTGTGTGTGTGTGTGTGTGTGTGTGTGTGTGTGTGTGTGTGTGTGTGTTTGAATGCATATTTAAATGTGTAGCTTTCCGTCTGCAGAGTGTTTTAAGAATAATGGGTAAATTCTTGGTTAGCTTGCTTCAGCTGAAATAAAAGAATAAAAAAGCCTCATATTCGTCCCCCATAATATGGATGGGGGAAGTATGGATCAGTCTCCATCTGTCTGGTCGTCTGTCCATCATATACGTAGTAATCTCAGACACCCCCAGATTTTGATGAAACTTGGAAGAAAGATGCATCCCGACACATGAGCGCTGGCATTTCCAAAATAACAATCACAACAGCAATGACAATATTAAGAATAACAATGCCTGGTTCTCTGCATTACACAGCTAGAGTCTTAAAATTTGGTAAGCACATGCAATTCACCCCATCCATCCATTTTGTGTCTTGGAGCATTCGTTTACACCCTCTTATATTTTCTGCTATAATTGATAACACTTAAAGCACACTCCACTGCCATCTTATCTCAATATTACTGTATCTCAATATTCACAAGGTAAAAGTATCTAAATTATGGTCCAGTTATTTCAGGGAATGCCACAGGACAGGACAGCAAAGGAAAACATCACCTGATTTGAACATGCGCAACTGCACTTCCCTTGCACCTAGACTTACACCAAGTCTCACAAGATTTGAGAATCGTAAAATCTGTGCATGCATCTGGTCAAGGTTAACATTTTTGTCCCCCATGACTGGATTAAGATCTCGGGGGAAAGTTGCATTTTACCTTAAAAAATAAATTGGATAAGAGAGTCAGGTTATAATTTGTTATGGGTTAAGTCAGGCAGTAATTTGTGGGGGACATTGTAGACCCTGTTTACACTTGATTTTAAAAATGCATTTTGGCCGATCGGACCCCAAGTGGACAGCGAGACACATCGCCATTTACACCTGTGTCGATCATGGGTCTCCAAATGTGTCCTGCTGACTACTTGTGATCAGATTTTGTTACTCTGAAGAAGATGATTTCCTGTTACATCCTTGTCGGGGACGCATCAGGACGCATTAGCGCAGGGGTGGGCAATCTTATCCAGAAAGGGCCGGTGTGGGTGCAGGTTTTTGTTCTAACCAAGCAGTTACACGCCTGTGTCTCCTAATCAAGTTCCTCAGCAAAGACTTCTGGGTGATTCGTGGGATCAGGTGTGTATCTGCTTGGTTGGAATGAAAACCTGCACCCACACCGGCCCTTTATGGATAAGATTGCCCACCCCTGCATTAGCGTTTACGCTACAAAAGCTATGTGGTCAAATGCGTCCCAGACCACCTCGGCAAGTGGTTTGAGTAACCGGTTCACAAAACGTTTTGGTGGTCGTTTACACTTGTATTTAGCGCTGTCCACTTGTGATCCGATCGCAAAAAACACATTTTAAAACCAAGTGTAAATGGGGTCATAATGTTCTGCTGTGTTTTGGTCTTTAACTGCTTATGGCGTAAATAACAATAGTGATGAAAGAGCAAGCCGTTGGACATAATAGCATAGTGAAGTGAGGTCTAACGTGAGATTATGTATGTACTTCAAAACTTTTCTTTGAATACATTTTTAAGGAGTCATCCTTAAGACATCCAGTTCAAAATAAGACATTTAGATCAAGATGAATTCCAAGTTTCTTCTGTTTCTTTACATACAGAATAATTACAATTTGATATGCAATGAGTTTAATGCAAATGAAGCAACAGTTTTACCCATAATACCCAGAATAACAGTTCATAATGAAAAACTCCATTCGGGACTTTGTAAGATTATTGTGAATCAGAAATCGACACTTGAGGAAAATAATGACCTGGCTTGCATATCATCCATTTCAACACAATTCATTTGCGGATGATCTCAAGTCTTCTCGGGATGTTAGCACATATGTCTATGTTGGTCTTCTATATAAGACTGCACTGCCTCACTGTATACTGTTTAAAAGAGAATGATCCTTTAGGGGAAAAAATTGCTGGGCGTTACTTTAATTTTATCTCCAACCTTCTATTGGACATCCCCAAAAACTTGCTTGTTTGCAATGACTTGCAAGTCCAGGGCTTTAAGTAGACTTGTTGTGGCATTACGGCCTGATTTCACAATGGACTCATTAAGGCAGTGTTTCCCAACCCGGTCCTCAAGGACCCCCTATCCTGCAGATTTTCTTTGCAACCTTGAATAGGTACCTGTTTGTAGTTATTCAACCAATCAGCAATGAATTATGTCAGATGTTGCACACCTTGCATAATTAAGTGCTGTGAGATGATTGGTTGAGTAAGTACAAACAAGGCTACCTATGCAGGGTTACAATGAAAATCTGCAGGATAGGGGTTCCTTGAGGACTGGATTGGGAAACGTTGCATTAAGGCTTTTTGCCATTGAACATGGTAAATATGTTATATAACTACAATTTTCTTCCACAAAATAGTTTGAAATATGTACTGATTGTGTTTAGGTCTATAAAGAATTCAACCCTTTTGCAGTGCTCCTCCAGGTGAAGTTAGGGCGCCTTGAGATTCATCTAAATGTCCTTGAGATGCCTCTGCGACAGCCACCTGTGGCCAACTGATCGGAAGTGGTTTAGAAGAAAGGATCCAGCTGCGATTACCATAAGGCAAGTTTTGGAGATTCACAAGAGCACAATAGGTTTTATCATCAGGAAATGGGGAAAAAAATATGAACTAACCAGACACCTCCTGGAGCTGTCTGTCTGAGCAAACTGAGCAATCACTCAAGAACAGCTTTGATCAAATGGCTGACTAAGAGCCTAAAGAGGATTATAACCACTTTGAATTTAGGCCGCAAAACTTCAACACATGCAGAAATGTCAAGGGGGTTGAATGCTCTCGGTAAAATAAAGATTGGTTTTAACACCAAGTGTGTGGGAATCAATGGTACTGAGCCTTTATGTATGCATGCAATACTGATAATCCTTTCTAAAGGTGCTAAATAAGGTATGCAGGACTTAACTGATATTTTCTAGCTAAAGAGTCACATTCAACTGGGAAGCTGTTAATATTTCTTAACTGTTGTGTTACATAAGACCAATTACCCTAAATCAGTTTTCTCAAAATCCTCAACAGTTGAACAGGGATTAATGCTCTTAATCTTGAGGTCAATAAAACACATGAAGCCACTTGTCTTTAATCAACATATTTGACCAAATCGACCACACAACAAAATGAACTGGATGACACCACCCAGGCTTGCAAAGTAATAATCACCAAAGACAGGAAAAAAAGAGTGAGTGTGTATATAGCATTGTCTGAAGTTTATTGGTATTTTGCAAGCAGAAAAACAAGACTTAAAATGAGCCACACAACCAGTAAGTGAGAGCTAACAAGCAGCAGAGCAATAGGGTAAAAGTGGCGGGACGCTGGTTTATTCTCCGCCACGGTGCCCGCCTCGGGGTCATCCCACTGCCCAACGTCTCCCTGGGTCAGCCGACTGCAGGGGTCACCCGCCAGGGCGTGAAGCAGAACACCACAAGAACAGACACAGATAGAAACACTGCGGCGTTAGTACACAGAGGAGGCTGTCTGCTGTAAGTGGGACTCTCAGTGCAGGCTTATCACTTACAGCGAGAGCCCATAGAGGCTAAAAGTAAAGGTGTCGCCATAGAGCTCACTTCCACATTTAGATTAGTACAGACTCTGCCTATAAAGGCTGCCATGGAGGAAGCAGACGGGGATGCAACGACAGACAGACAAGGATTAGAAGATGAGAGCAAAGGTGTAAGAAAAAACCCATTCAAACAAGATTATTGTAAGCTGTGTATGAAATGAATTGTGGGCAGAGGATGAAGGTATGAAGCATGCAGTTTGATGCTCATGTGTATTTGAGTTTTATTTATTTATTTCCGTTATATCTAACCACAATGGATGGATATACTTTATTAATCCCTGTGGGGAACTTCTTCTCTGCATGTAACCCATCCTAGCTGTGTAGCTAGGAGCAGTGGGCAGCCGCCGTGCAGCACCCGGGGACCAACTCCAGTTCGTCTTGCCATGCCTCGGTCAGGGGCACAGACAGGAGTATTAACCCTAACATGCATGTCTTTCTGATGGTGGGGGAAACCGCAGCGTCCGGGGAAAACCCACTGCAGACACAGGGAGAACATGCAAACTCCACACAGAGGACGACCTGGGATGACTCCCAAGGTCAGACAACCCCGGGGTTCAAACCCAGGGCCATCTTGCTGTGAGGTGACAGCGCTAACCACTGAGCCACCGTGCCGCCCACGGTAGTGGAAGTGGAAGCAATGACATTATGTTTACATAAGTATTTACTTTGGAACACTTGCTTTAAAGTATTATTTTCCTCAGGGAGAACATTTTAATCTTTCCATATTCAGATGTGATGAATTCGAATGTAAATCTTTCAAACTCCACCTGGTTCAGTATTTAAAAATGCCTTCCTCGCAGTACTCAGCACCATGGGAGTGGTGCAGAAGACTGTCCTTTTTTTACGAGACTCCACCTGCATTCTGAATATGAACATATAAATGTGCAACATGTTGCACATATTAGATTTACAGTTACTTGCTTTATATAACAAAGTGAATGCTGAATATACGTGTATTTTTCTATTTAGATATTGACAGTCTCTAAAACGTCAGTTTCAGAATCGCCGGAAATGCAAAGCGGATTAAATCGTTGGGTTGAAGGCTTGCATCTGAATCGCAAGGCGTTTGAGCAATATTATATCCTGAGATGAGTTTAAGGGGCAAAGGAGCTTTTGCCTGAATCAGTAATGGTAGGAGAAGAAAGAGGACAAAGAAGTGCAGTCAAAGAAGAACAGCACAACAAATCCACAGATGGGGTATATTCACTGCAAGAGGCAAGAACCGCTGAAAATCTCAATATTTTTACTGACAACATAAAAGCACAGCTTTTATAGATAGTGGCATAACTGAGTATGGCTCATAGACAACTGGATTTTGAATTATTTAATTCCTAGCAAGGCTGTTATTGAATAGCTTCTCAGTCCTGTGGGGCATGCCAATATTCAGCTAAACCAACTCTGCTGAGTTTATCGGGTCTGTCAGTGTTCTTCGTCCTTATTCATCCAAACAAGCCGACTTCTTCCATTCTGCATGTAGTACTTCTTCCAAAACATGCGAATGCAATTAGTGATACATCCTGTGACTGATGAATTAACCAACTTTCAGGGTTCAGATTTTCGTAGGAGTCTATGGCAGAGTCCACACCCACAATTGCTCACATGCCATTTTGAGCTATTGGCAATTTGGAGTTTCCAGTTCACCTGACACATGTTTCTGGACAGCGGGAAACCAGAGAACAATGAGGAGACCCACAAGTAGATGAGGAGAGCCTGCTAACACCGAGGGATGCCGATGAAACCCTGCTGCTGTGAAGCGGCAGTGTTAACCACTGAACCACAGTGTTACCAATGTCAGCAGCATTGGGCGGCACGGTGGCGCAGTGGTTAGCACCGTCACATCACAGCGAGAAGGCCCTGGGTTTGAACCTCGGGGTCGACCAACCTTGGGGTTCATCCCAGGTCGTCCTCTGTGTGGAGTTTGCATGTTCTCCCCGTGTATGAGGTGGGGTTTTTCCAGGTTCCCCGCCATCAAAAAGACATGCATGTTACGGTTAGTACTCCTGTCCGTGTCCCTGACTGAGACGTGGCAAGAAGAACTGGAGTTGGTCCCTGGGCGCTGCACGGCGGCTGCCCACCACTCCTAGCTGCACAGCTAGGATGGGTTAAATGCAGAGCACAATTTCCCCACAGGGATCAATAAAGTATCTAAAAAAAAACCTCCATCTCTCTTTCATAGGTGCCCTCACGTTGAGAAAATGCTCGTGAGAATTCTCAATACCGTCTAAGGGCCAAGCTATAACTACCAACAACATGAGTGTCCCCCACAGCCCCAAAAAAAGGGAGAAAAATCTCCTCACATCTTCACAAGCTTGGCCTAAATAGCCCCAATGTGAACTAATGTTACCCCAGTGATGATCTTCTTTTTACCCCAAACACTGCACCAACAAGATTTTTTTCCTCTTAAAAAGTGTTAAGCCTGAGACAGATCCCTGTAACTTCTATTAGACTTACAGCCCTTGTCAATACCAACAAATGAAACTGCTTGTGCTGTTACGAGAATCTGATCTGAACAGGATTCAGTTCTTGTAAATGGGGAGTGTTGTTTGTCGGAGGGGAGGAGATCTCTGATGGTCACAGCGAACTGTGAGAATGTCCATGGAAAGCTGTCCTGGTCAACAATCGACTTTGTTCCATGAAACATTTCCTTCCTCTCGGATTTATTATTTCACGAGCAACGTTTCCTTCCTCGTGTCAGATATCCACTATTTACCCCGCGTCCTGTGGAAACCAACTGTAAACCTTAGAGTCCAACGTGGTCTTACTGTGTCTGATTTGCAAAACCGTGAACACAAAAAACAAAACAAGACAATAGTGAAGAAGTGTATTTTTGGAACGGGTGTGGTGCCACAGATGTACATGTAATCATCCTAGAAGCCCGACGTGCTACTTCAAGACCCACTGAAGCAGTACTGCTGCAGCCCAACGAGGAACCGTGAAGTGTTTTTTTTTCTCCAGACGTCGAAATGAAACCAACGGCTGTAAAACCAGTCATCCGGAAGAAACCTAAACACATGAAGTGTAACAACATTCTCTTTTGATTCTGCCTCGTGTTTTCAAAATGAAAGGCTGCCGCGTGTCCCTGTAGTGCTTGGGTGAGTAAATACGTGTGGCGCGGGCTTCTATGATGGCTACTGCCGTGTGTGGGAAACATAGCGGCGGTGAAGGGAGGGTGTGAGGATGTTGATGAGGGCATAGCTTGGGAGGCGAAGGTGCAACGTGTCTGATCTTGTTCACATACAAGTTTTGTGGATGCAGGTTGTCACTTTAAGCACACACACCACATCCCCGTCCCACAAGTTGACCTCTCGCTGAACATCTCCGGCTACGATTTGGTTCAACGTGGCATTTCTTTGTGATTTGCTTAAACAATAACCTACACCCACATTATGTATGGCGGTGCGTTTTGTTTTGGACCTTACCTCCGCATACAGTCCAGGGCGCGGATAAAATAATCCTTGCTGAGCTGGTGTTCATCACGCAGCAGGGCACACTGCTCTAAGGTGACAGACATGGACGTCCGATCTTTGGCACTTTTACAACTGGTGAACCTGATACCATTCAATCTTCGGCAGATCTGGAGAGGACAGGTTGTTATAAAATGAAATGAAAGCCACTTTATTTGACATTATGTTCTCTGCATTGTTGAGCGGTGGGCAGCTGCCGCGCCCGGGGACCAACTCCACTTCTTCTTTCCATTGACACTTTCCATTATTATTAATAATAACAATTACACTGGACAACCAAGATTTTGCTCCCTGAACACTTTTGGGTGTTCATTCATCATTCATCATCAGCCGCTTCTCCGGGGTCGGGTCGCGGTGGCAGCAAGCTAAGTAGGGCGCTCCAGACGTCCCTCTGCCCAGCAACGACTTTTGGGTGTATTTTATGGATTTTGGGCTGCTGATCACAAAACTCACCTTACAATTTTCCCATCGCATACTGTTTTGTGGATATAACCCATTTTTGTGATTTTTAACCTATTTTGTGATAGTTTTGTGTTAGGCCTGACATTGTCTATCATCCATCCATCCATTATCCGAACCGCTTATCCTGCTCTCAAGGTCACGGGGATGCTGGAGCCTATCCCAGCATACATTGGGCGGCAGGCGGGGAGACACTCTGGACAGGCCGCCAGGCCATCACACAGAGCCCACGCCCACACACACACACACACACACACACACACATAGTATACACACATTCATACCTAGGGGCAATTTAGTATGGCCGATTCACCTGACCTACATGTCTTTGGACTGTGGGAGGAAACCGGAGCACCCGGAGGAAACCCACGCAGACACCGGGAGAACATGCAAACTCCACACAGAGGACGACCCCCAAGGTTGGACTATTCCAGGGCCCGAACCCAGGACCTTCTTGCTGTGAGGCGACCGCGCTAACCACTGCACCATTGTCGACTGTAATCTCTAATTTTTTTTTTCAGGGAGCAAAAAGTTTGAAAAAATTTGTTGTCCAGTGTAATAATAACAGAAATGATAATAATAATGATAATACATGATCATTATCAACAATAAATTGACAAGATCAAACAAAATATTTGATCTTGTCTTTTTCAAATTGATTCCTTCAGCTCTCCATGATACTTCCTGTAAATACTGTAGGATAACCTACCTTCTGATCACACAGTTGTGATTTGTTTCCCAGTCTCATCACAATTATCACAATGTCCTGGTAAGATGTTGCATGAAGTGTGAAAACGACATGTTGTGTGTGGCGAGATGGAGGAAATGACAAGAAATTAATTTTGCTAAGCAGGTGGTGTGAAAATGTGTGTGTGTGCGTGTCTATGTGTGTGTCTATGTGTGTGTTTGACTGTACACATGTCTATTGGCAGTCATGTATGGTCACATGCGAGGCAAGCCTAAAGGATGTTGAATAACAGGTGAACGAGCCATGTCAATATCACTTTTCCCAAACCGCTCCATCTTATCCAAGGGCAAACGCTTGTTTCTCATTTCAGTGCTGTCGACCAAGTTCCCGAGACTCATCCATATTTCAAGACTGCCAAAAATTACTTTATTTCGCTTGACAAACCGAGGTGTGAGCAGTGAACTGTGAAGTTATTGTTGTCCATTAACTGCGCGATGCTATAAACACATAAGATGAATGCATTTCTTTCAGGGATGCGTTCGGGTGGGCCTCACCGTTCCAGCGAGCCACAGTATCTCCACGTTCTTCCTCTTCTTTGTTATTACATTCTGGCCCAGGGTTTCAAGTAATTCCTTCAAGTCGGTATGTGTCTGAAAGCTGGGTAGACCTGTTCAGAGACAAAGCAAAAATTCACTGCCATTTTCTCATTTTGTTTGGCCATTTAAAAAAAAAAATTGCATGTCAGCCTTGTTTCATCTATTGTATGATTATCCAAACTTTAATGATAGAGAATTGCATTTCTGCGGTCTCCCTTGCTGATGTATGGCAGCTGCTGTATTTGCAGACAAGAGCTTGAGCCACTAACTACATCTTCCCTTGTATGCAAATCATCCATCCATCCATTACCCGAACCGCTTATCCTGCTCTCAGGGTTACGGGGATGCTGGAGCCTATCCCAGCAGCCATTGGGCGGCAGGTGGGGAGACACCCAGGATAGATTACCAGGTCATCACAGGGCCAACACACACACCCACACCCGCACATTCATACCTAGGGACAATTTAGTATGGCCAATTCACCTGACCTACATGTCTCTGGACTGTGGGAGGAAACCGGAGCCCCCGCAGGAAACCCACGCAGACACGGGGAGCACATGCAAACTCCACACAGAGGACGACCCGGGATGACCCACCAAGGTTCGACTACCCCGAGGCTCGAACTCAGGACCTTCTTGCTGTGAGGCGACCGTGCTAACCACTGCGCCACCGTGCCGCGTGTGCAAATCAACCCTTCTTAAAATAGATTTACAGCGCCGAGAGAGATGAGGTACCTGTGATTAAAACAGCCCGAGCCGGGGGAGCGACAAACTAAAAAGCCCTCTTTCCTAATTCAGATTGTGCAGCAAGAACAGAAAATACAGCTAACTCCTGGGAGCACAAGCGGTAATTTCAAGAATGATTGCGATGAAGGTCGTTGAATAAGTAAGGAGGGAGAAGAACGAGACCGGCTTCATCCAACAAGGTATGCCAGTGACTGAGTTTACAGGTCTACCTTTCAGACCAGCCAACCCCGTTACACAAAGAACAACAGTGAATAAGGGCTTCACAATTTATCGTTAGCCTCAATACTCTACACCAGATAGCCTCCAACGCATGCGAGCATTTTAGAGCTGCACGCGTATGTAGAGGGTCATCCTCTCCTAGTGCCGACGTCAAAGCAGGAGCCATGCGTCCTTTTTGTCTTGAAGACGAATCACAACCTATTTCCGAAACATCAATCCGGATTCATCTTCAATTTCCCTTTTCAAAAGTTGCTGAATGTGACGTTTAAAAGAGAGCGAGAGAGATGGAGACGGGGAGAGAGCGAGAGAGCAAGAGATGGAGCGAGATGAAGAGAGAGCGAGAGAGATGGAGAGAGATACATCCAGTAAATTCTGAAGGTATTTGTTTGAAGAAATACTCAGTGATATTGCCCTGAAGCATTATAATAGATTGGAGGATCAGTAGCTTTTTTTTTCTTTGTGACGTTGAAAGTATCATCAGTTTTGTTTTGCCAGCGTTCGAAACAAGTTTCAAATCAGGGCCAGCAGTACACAAAGCAAGGACAGGATGTACCCACATCTATGGATCATGATGCCGTATAGGAAAATGTAATGTAACGGCTTCAAAGTTATAGGAAAGTGCACGAAAGTCAACTCTGTGGACTTTCCCTCAAGCGGCTATTATCCTGATGTTGTGCAAGTTTTTCTAGCGAGTTCAACCTCATCCCATATGGTAAACCTGATACACTGAAGAAGATGTTAAGGGTTATTTCTACACACCGTTTTACAGTCAACCCTTATACGGTCCCTCATCCATATGAACGGCATGCCTTATGTCACGTTTAAGCCAAACCAGACCGCTGGGATTCATGCTAAAACAGCAGGAGATACTGATAAACTGCTGAAGGCTGTGACCCCTCAGTACCTCCTGCCTTTTGGTCCTTTCTTATTGCAGACCAGCGGCTCCCGACATCTCCGTCTCCAGACACGATTTGCAGGACGGTTTTGAGTCTAATGCAACATAATTCAATAGCATGGACTTACATTCCACGGGCACCTTTTCGCTCAGCAATTTGTAGTAAGCTTCTAAAATCTCAAAGTTCCTCTGATTTATTCTCTCCTGCAAGGAGATGTCTCCGAACCTGCCCAGATGATAAGAGAGCAGCTGTTATGGCATCGCTGAGGTGCTATGTAAAAAGTGTATTCAGTGAAAAGTATTTAAAAAAATGACTGAAGCGAAATGCATAAGGAAATACTGAAAGGTCAGTTACACTCCTGGTCAAGAGAAAACATTTCAAAGTTATAAATGCAAGCAAATCAAATCTCAGTAAATGTGATCCACAACTCCAGCTTGGGGAATAGACTCCATTAGAGCTTTCTTTAATGTGCCACTTATGTTGTGAATTTGTGAACTGTAATTATGCATGATTGTTATCAAATATATTTACATATTTCCACATTTATGTGCTTTGCATTGGTAAAAACGAGCAAACAGTTACTTTTGTGCAGTTCTTTCTCAGTTGCTAAGAATCTAAGAGTTTTCTTTTTTTTGTTGCATCAATTTACACCTGAGTTTGAGGAATTATGTATTAGTTGACGACGTGAACCTGAAGAGGTGTTGCAGTACCTCTCGGCTATGGTTTGCTGTTCATTGATCCCGACGTTAAATAGCACCGGAAACACTTGTAAAGGCTTGCCCTCTCTGATCTCTTCCGGCAGAGTATGGAACGCCAGCCGAGGTAATGGCACTTCTACAGTGTAATGGTCCCTGAAATGTGAATGGAAGCAAAGTCAGAGAGAAAAGGCAAGGCGAGAGAAGGCAAAAAAAAAAGAAGAAGGTATACAGAGGTTTCATATACTGCAAAGTTGCACAATTTGATATGTTGGGGGAAGTTAAGTGTACAATTTGACCCTTCAGACAAGCCAGTGCAAGCCACAAGGGGCGGGATTACATGTATTCATTTAACAGATGCTTCTGATGCAACACAACACACAGAGACACTGTGACACACACCCAAGACGGAGGCGACGCAGGAGACGGACCTGTGACTGAACCCCAGTGCGGTGATGTTTGTGTGGGGCAACCCAAGCAGCGGGTGATTGGGTTAAAAGCGGGGGGGGGGGGCGGCTTTACGAATTTTGGGCACCAGCATACTGAAGCAGGATTTTAGATTGTGGGCATGTAGCTATTATATGCCTATCTGTCCTGGGAGAGGGATTCCTCCTCTGATGCTTTTCTTAAGGTTTCTGCCATTTTTTTCTCCCCTGAAAACGTTCGTTTCTGAGGGGGTGTTCCTTACCCAAATCGAGGGTTTTACAGTAAAGGCTGTCGTCTATTGTTGTTTACTGTAGCGACCTGTTTTTTTCAAGCCCTCAGATTGTTCACTGTGGTTAAGGCCCATACAAATAAACAAACATAGTTTGTTATGTTACGTTGCTACACAAGCGCTACTGGCAGCACAGTTCAGTAACACACATGGCTCAGCTCCTTTGAGCTCTACTAGAGCAAAGGTTTTTGAAGCGGGTCCAGCTGGACTCCCTGTTTAAACAATTTAAAGCACTTGCACCTTCCATCGAATCATGCGTGGCACACACTCTGTCAGGTCACTCGACTCTGAACTCACAGTCCCAAAGATGTTTATTCATGTTATCACAAGATCTACTCTCTCTTCATCTGAGCACAAATAGGGCAAGTGGGGAGGGGGCGTCCGGGTGGCACGGCGGTTTATTCCATTGCCTACCAACACAGGGATCGCAGGTTCGAATCCCTGTGTTACCTCCGGCTTGGTTGAGCGTCCCTACAGACACAATTGGCCGGTGTCTGCGGGCGGGAAGCCGGATGTGTCCTGGTCGCTGCACTAGCGCCTCCTCTGGTCGGTCGGGGCGCCTGCTCGGGGGGGGGGGGTGATCCTCCAACATGCTACGTCCCCCTGATGAAACTCCTCACTGTCAGGTGAAAAGAAGAGGCTGGTGACTCCACATGTATTGGAGGAGGCATGTGGTAGTCTGCAGCCCTCCCCGGATCGGCAGAGGGGGTGGCGCAGCGACTGGGATGGCTCGGAAGAGTGGGATAATTGGCCGAATATAATTAGGGAGAAAAAAAGGGGGGAATAAATAAATAAATTGGAGAGTTATTATCCCCCGTCTCCTTTACTCTCTCACACAGGCTGCCATGAAATCAGAAATCACAAGGCAAGGCCTTTAACACAGGAGGAAGTAACCACATCTCACCGTCTGCCGCAGACTAAGGGCTGGAGGTCGCTGAGGTCATCTGTCTTCGCTTCTGTAATCTTGAACGTGACTCTGTGCAGGTCCGAGATACCGACCTCCATATCTTCCAGCATACCAATCTCCTCACCTATACATAAATAAAGCCACATACGAGCGTGAGTAATAACCGAATTCCTGTTCCTCCCTCCTCACAGTTCAGTGATGCCAGACGTATACAGTTGACAGCCATTCTGATGTTAGTATACCAGTTCATCCCAACGTTATGCCGGCTGGTTTCTGTCAGGTGAGTAGTGGAAGAAACCATCTACAAACTTGTGTATGTGTTCATAAAAAAACAAAACAAAACCAAAAACGTAAGTACATAGATGGAAAAAAAATGTGCAATAATACAACATGTGAATAAGACATTTGTTCATGTAACACTGTGAACAAATATTATATTGGAAGTTTGCACTTTTCATTGCATTTGAGGACAAAAAAAAAAAGATTTTCAAAATTGTGACTCTTTTGTGATTTCAAATTTAGAACACGCTTGGGAATGTCTTGCTACACTATTTACGCCATAAACTAACATGTAGTGAAGCTGGAACAGCTTTTGGTTAGACTGTACTGTGGGTCCTGTTAAGAGCATTCCATACTGTTTCTGTTATGTCAAATATTTACTTCTGTTATGTCAAACATTTGTTTCTGTTATGTCAAATATGTGTTGCAAGTCTGTACTGACTGTACGAAAGTGACTGTAGGAGCAGGATAATAATATACCCGACTGAGGGAAGAGTATCTATCTATCTATCTATCTATCTATCTATCTATCTATCTATCTATCTATCTATCTATCTATCTATCTATCTATCTATCTATCTATCTATCTATCCATCCATCCATCCATCCATCCATCCATCCATCCATCCATCCATCCATCCATCCATCCATCCATCCATCCATCCATCCATCCATCCTGCCTGCCTGCCTGCCTGCCTGCCTGCCTGCCTGCCTGCCTGCCTGCCTATCGGTCTGTCTATCGGTCTATCTATCTATCGGTCTATCTATCTATCGGTCTATCGGTCTATCTATCTATCTATCTATCTATCTATCTATCTATCTATCTATCTATCTATCTATCTATCTATCTATCTATCTATCTATCTATCTATCTATCTATCTATCTATCTATCTATCTATCTATCTATCTATCTATCTATCTATCTATCTATCTAGCTATCTATCTAGCTATCTATCTAGCTATCTGTCTGTCTGCGGTTGGTATTCTTTCAACACTAATATCATGGAACAGTTTACTTAAATCTTTTTGGTTAATGAGTGGGATAAAGGATTAAAAACTGCAGCAGTAGCCTCTGAATGATTGTAATTATTTACAATTTATTGAGTTGAGTTGAGTTGTGGTTAAATGGATAGTGAATGATATTAAGAGTCCTATATATATAAAACTTTGTTAAGAGAAACACTTAATGTTAGGGAAAGTGCTCAACAAATAAGGAGCAAAATAATCCAGTGATTAAAGTAAATTATTTGTGAGACAGTACAAGCCTGTTTCATGCCATAAGCAATCATCAGCTGTCAATAAAGTTACTTTAACTTTTTTTTAAAACTTTTATTTTCTATTTTATGTAGCCCCTTTTACCCCATGGCTATAGAGGGCAGGGCCTTAGGTTCTCTCACTATAAGCCAGTTTACACTAATCTTAGCGTGGGTTCCCTGATTATACCCAATCCCATGAGATGGATAACCTTTAGATGAATAATCAAACAAGACAAAGCTGCAACTCGAAATATTTAGTTATTGTTAAACAGAAAATAAAATAAAATAAATAGTGCCCTTTCACTATATCAGGTTCAATACAGTTCAAATACAAAATTAAAGTAGGTATCTTTTTCAATATTCCAAATCAAACACATTAAACATTAACTAAACTAAAGCTGGCATCTATCAAACTAATAAAGAGGTCCTCAAAAAAGTTAAACTTTAAACTTTACTGACAGCTGATGATTGTTTATGGCATGAAACAGGCTTGCACTGTCTCGTAAACAGGCTTGCACTGTCTCGTAAAGAATTTAATTAAATCACTATGTATATATATATCTACTCCTGTATTTTCACAATGTGTGTCTGGTGTGTGGTGTGTGTCTGTGTGAGAGTCTATAAACGGCCAAACTAAAGCACTTGGGGCCTTGATTCTTTTTGGAGGTTATTGGGGATGATCAGGGGCACCTATAAAAATAGCAGAAAATTAAAATTATGCATAATTAATCTACTCATATATTTTCATAATGTGTGTGTGTGTATTAGTTAGTGTAGATAGCGGGACCGAAAACTAAAGCATTTATGATCCTAATTCTTTTTGGAGGTGGTAGGTATTGTCTCAGAGAGTAAGGGAAAAATCCCAGAAAATTAAAATTATGCATAATTATGCAAAATATGAATTTTTCTAAAAATGGCTAAAAACCACTTTTCTCGGCATTTCAGATGATTCTGAGCATCTTTGAT